>NW_007253042.1:305635-307120 GCF_000164805.1 Carlito syrichta
TTTTGTTTTTGTTTTTGCTGACGATTGTTCTGGCTATTCTTGGTCATTTGTGTTTCCATATGAATTCCTGTGTTGTTTTTTCTAGGTCTGAGAATAATATTACTGGTAATTTGATGGGTATTGCATTAAATCTGTAGATTGCCTTAGATAAGATGGACATTATCCCAATGTTGATTCTTCCAATCCATGAGCATGGGATATTTTTCCACTTGTTTGTGTCATCTTTGATTTCTTTGAGCAGAGTTTTGTAGTTTTCATTGTAAAGGTCTTTTACATTTCTGGTTAGGAAGATGCCAAGGTATTTCATTTTTTTGTGGCTATTGTAAATGGAATTGTACTTTTTATTTGGATTTCTGTTTGTTTATTATTGGTGTAAAGAAATGTGATTATCTTTTGTACATTTATTTTATATCCTGAGACTTTGCCAAAGTCCTTTATCAATGTAAGGAGTTTTTTGACCGATTCTCTTGGGTTTTCAAGGTACACAATCATGTCATCTACAAAGAGTGATAGCTTGACTTCCTCTTTTCCTATTTGAATACCCCTGATTGCCTTCTCTTCTCTGATTGTTCTAGCCAGGACTTCCAATACTATATTGAACAGGAGGGGTGAGAGTGTGCATCCTTGTCTTGTTCCAGTTTTCAGGGGAAATGGTTCCAGTTTTTGTCCGTTTAGAAGTATGCTGGCTGTGGGTTTCTCATAGATGGCTTTTACTATTTTGAGGTATGTTTCCCGTATGCCTAGATGTTTGAGGGTTTTTGTCAAGAAGGGGTGCTGGATTTTATCAAAAGCTTTTTCTGCATCTAATGAGATAATCATGTGGTTTTTGTTTTGACATCTGTTGATGTATTTAATTACATTTATGGTTTTATGAATGTTGAACCAGTCTTTCATCCCAGGAATGAAGTCTACTTGGACATGATGGATGATTTTTGAGATGTATTGCTGAATCCGGTTCGCTAGGATCTTGTTGAGAATTTTAGCATCTATGTTCATCAAAGATATTGGGCTGCAGTTTTCTTTCTTTGTTGGGTCTTTACCTGGCCTGGGTATCAATGTGATGTTAGCTTCGTAAAATGATTTGGGAAGAGTTCCATCTTTCTCAATCGCCTGGAATACCTTCAGTAGGATTGGTATAAGCTCCTCCTTAAATGTCTTGTAGAATTCTGCTGGAAAGCCATCTGGTCCAGGGCTTTTTTTGGTAGGTAGTTTTCTTATTATGTAGTCAGTTTCCTTGATTGGTATTGGCCTATTTAGGGACTCAATTTCTTCTTGTTTCACCCTAGGCAGGTTGTGTGATGACACAAACTCCTCTATTTGAATGTGAATGGACTAAATGCACCTCTGAGAATACGTAAAATGGCAAAATGGATAACATATCACCAGGCAGCTATGAATTGCCTTCAAGAGACTCACCTCACTAGAAAGGATACTCATAGACTCAAAGTAAGAGTATGGGAAACAAATTTTCAGGCAAATGGACAC
>NW_007253042.1:307140-382212 GCF_000164805.1 Carlito syrichta
TTTCTGAAGGTTTTCAAGTTTGTCTCCATACAAGTGTACATAGTAGTCTCTAATGATCTTTTGTATTTCTTCAGGATCAGATGTGACTTCATCTTTTGTGTTTCTGATTGTGTTTATTTGGGCTTTTTCTCTCTTTTTCTTGGTCAGTGTAGCTAGGGAACCATTGATCCTGTTTATCCTTTCGAAGAACCAGCTTTTTGTTTCATTGATTTTTTTGTATTATCTTTTTGTCTTTCTATGTCCTAGATTTGGGCTTTTATTTTGGTGATCTGGATTCTTCTGCTGAAATTAGGGTTTTTGTGGTCTTGCTTTTCCAACTTCCTTAGATGGCTTCTTAGGCTGTTAATTTGTGATCCTTCCATTTTCTTCATGTGCATTTGTAGAGATATGAATTCCCCTCTTAAAACTGCTTTCATGGCATCCCAGAGTTTTTGGTAAGATGTTTCTTCATTTTCATTTGTTTCCACGTATCTTTTAATCTCTGTTTTGATTTCATCATTGACCCAGGAGTTGTTTAGCATCATGCTGTTTAGTGTCCATGTTATTGTGGGTTTTGGGGGAAACTTGTTGGTGTTAATGTTTATTTTTATTCCACTGTGGTCTGAGAAGGTGTATGGTTAATTTCAGTCCTTTTTAATTTGCTTCTGCTTGATTTATGCCAAGTATGTGGTCGATCTTAGAGTACGTTCCATGCGGTGATGAGTAGAATGTGTATTCTGTGGTCTTTGGATGGAGTGTTCTGTAGGTATCGATTAAGTCCATTTAATCAAGAGTCACATTGAGGTTTCCAATCTCATTGCTGATTTTTTGTCCTGATGATCTGTCCAGGGTTGTGAGTGGGGTATTCAAGTCCCCAGCTATGATGGTATTGGAGTCGATATCTTTTTTTAGTTTACCTAGGAGTTGCTTTATGAAAGTTGGTGCTCCTATGTTTGGCGCATATATATTTAGGATGGATATTTCTTGTTGATGGATGGAACCTTTTATCATTTTGTAGTGGCCTTCTGTATCTTTTTTAATTTTTGATAGCTTAAAGGGTATTTTGTCTGAGATTAAGATCGCGACTCCTCCTTTCTTTTGTGTTCCATTCACCTGAAAATTTGTTTCCCATCCTCTTACTTTGAGTTTGTGAGTGTGCTTTCTAGTGAGGTGAGTCTCTTGAAGGCAATAGATTGTTGCCTGGTGATATTTTATCCATTTTGCCATTCTATGTCTTTTCAGTCATGTATTTAGTCCATTCACATTCAAACTAATTATTGAAATGTGAGAGTTGATCCCTATCATAATGTTCTTACAGAGTTGTTGTTCTTCCTGTTTGTGTATTGTCTTTCTTTTGGTTTTAGAGTTGGATCATGTGTGTTTTTAATCTTTTGCCTGTATACTTGTGAACAACATTGTTGTTCTTTTTTCCTTTTCTTCTGTGTTCAATACTTTCTTAAGTGTTTCTTGTAGAGGTGGTCTGGTGGCAGCGTAGGTTCTTAGGGATTGGATATATGGGAAAGATTTCAATTCTCCCTCACTGATGAAGCTTAGCTTGGTTGGGTAGGTTGTTCTCAGTTGAAATTGTTTATCTTTTAGAACTTTGAAAATAGGGCTCCAAGCTCTCCTAGCCTGGAGGTTTTCTGTAGATAAATCTGCTGCTATTCTAATTGTTCTTGCTGGTAGGTAGTCTGAACTTTTTCTCTTGCAGCCTTTAGGATTTTTTCTTTTATATCTACTTTGTTTAGGTGAATTATTATATGTCTGGGAGTTGCTCTTCTCATTTGTTGTCTTGCAGGGGTTCTCTGAATCTCTTGTGTTTGAATTTTTTCATCCTTGATGAGATGAGGGAAGTTTTCTTGAATGATTTCATGAAATGTTTATTCCAGTGTGGCCTCTGACTCTCTCTCTGCCTCAGAAAGGCCAATTACTCTTAGGTTTGGTCTCTTGAAGTGATCATTCATCTCTTGAATGTTTTGTTGTCTTTTTGAGCTTCTTTTCTATGGTTTTGACAGTTTGGGTTAGTTCTCTGTTTTGGTCTTCAAGCTCTGAGATTCTTTCTTCTGCTTAGCTAATTCTGCTTTCCATGCTTATTAGTTTGTTATTTATGTCCATCACAGTATTCTTTACTGCTGTTATTTCTGACATCAACTCCTTCCTATTTTCCTCTTGTCTCTCCTCAATTTTTTTAATTCTCTCTGTTAATGTCTTGATGTCTGGGTTTGTTGCATGTGACCAGTCATTTTGGGGGCTCTTCATTGGTTTGTGTTCTGGAATCTTAGTTTCTCTGTGTCTGATCTCCCAGGGATCTATGTGAGACCTATATTCTTCTTTTGGTTTTTCTTCATTTGTGCAGTTTTTTCCCTCACTACTTTTTCCTTCCCTCCATGTCACCATCTTCTTTAATTCTGTTATTCAGGGATAGAGGGATTGCTTTTACTTCTGTTTGTTCAATCTCCTATTCTTCTTATGTATGCCCTCTTACTTTGTTCAATTCTGGGGTTGCACTGTAGGTTGGGGGTGGTCCTTTCTGCAGTTTTGAGATTTACTTAAAAGGGGAGCTGTGATTCAAAATCTATCTGCAGGTCCTGGTATCCGCTGACAGGTGTATGGATAATCTGAAACCCACTTTCCACTGCCTTGGAATCTATCCATGCATTGGGGCTGTAGATTTACTCCCTGAAATAAAATGAAGTTAGCAGAGGGAAGGGAATGGAGCAGACAGTGGGGGGATGAGGGGAGTGAAAAGAGAGGAGTAAGGGGGGAAACAGACGAGTGTACCAACAAATGGAGAGAGAGACCTAGACTGAAACAGATAAAAACAATAGACCATGGCTATAGACTAACCAATTCCCATACAAAAAAAATTAAAACATACAATGATGCTAACATACAAGCTAACCAACCACCTTATTGGTGTGCTGTTCCTCTATATAATCTTATGGTTTACAGAGAGGAGAAAAAAGAAGAAAAGGGAGATTAAAAAAAAAGAAACAAAACAGTAGAAATAGAATCAAGTCATTAAACTAACAGAACCAATTGAGCACACTCTGAGACTTTTCATTTAAGTCCAATGTTCTTTCAGCTCTGATTTCTAGCTGTCTTCTCAAGCTGGTAAATTAGTTCACAGTTAGGGTCAGTTGCCCCTGGCCTGATGTGAAGGACAGTTCAGATCACCCTCAATTCACCACTCAAATCTGGCCTGTGTCTGTTTTCCAAGCTTGTTTTTCCCATTTTGGTGTTGTTACCTTGAATCACCAGCAGGTGGTGCTATCTCAGCTGCTCACCGCAGAGGGGGTGGAGCCAGACAGGAGTCAGGCAGAGGCCGGAGATGGGGGCCTGCCTCAGGACACACAGGAGACCCACGGCAGGCAGGATGTCACAGTGGTAGCAGAGGTGGCAGTGATCCCAGCAGATCTTGCCTGCAGGGGCTTCAAGGACTGAAGTTGTGGATTGCCTCAGGCATGGGTGGCGTGATGCGTTATGGCTGTCATGGAGGCTGCGGCGGCTCTGCTGGCTGCTGTGTCTGTGGCTGCAGTGGCTGTCCAGACCACTGCAATGCCCCAGCAGTGGTGATGGCCAAGCTTCATGTGAAGAGCAGGCTGCTGACATTGGGATCCGCAGCCCCTGGGGGAGAGAGCCAGAGACCCTCTGCATTCTCCTTTGTAGAGGGTCTCATAGACCAGGCTACCCCCTCGCCATCTTCTTATTCCATCCTTTAACTTTGAATCTGTGTGTGTCCCTTGTAGTGAGATGAGTCTCCTGGATGCAGCAAATAATTGGGTCATGGTTTTTTATCCAGTTTGCCATTCTATGTCTTTTCAATAGTGCATTTAGTCCATTCACATTCAGGCTGATTATTGAAATGTGGTTGTTTATTGTTGTCATGAGGTTCTTATAAAGTTTTTTCTTTGCTTGTTCTCTTTTGGCTTTGGGGTTAATGTATGTATGTGCTTTCAAGTTTCTTGTTTTGCTGTATTCTGTGTTGAATCTGTGCTCTGCTGTTCTCTTGGGAGAGTATGGTCATTCTTTTTTTCCTTTCTTCTATGCTTAATACCTTTTTAAGTGTCTCCTGTAGAGCTGGTCTGGAAGCTGCATAATCTCTTAGGGATTGCATATCTGGAAAGAATTTTAATTCTCTGTCACTGATGAAGCTGAGCTTGGCTGGACAGGAAATTCTTGGTTGAAATTATTTATCTTTGAGGTCTTTGAATATAGGACTCCAGTGCCTTTCTGCTCAAAGTGATTCTGCCAATCGGTCTGATGCTATTCTGATTGGTTTTCCCCAGTGGGTAGTTTTACCTTTCTCTCTTACTGCCTTTAGGATTTTTGCTTTTGTGTCTACTTTCTATAGGCAAATTACCATATTTCTAGCAGTTGGTCTTATCATTTGATGTCTTATGGGGATTCTCTGTATCTCTTGTGCTTGGCTGGTCACATCTCCAGTGAGGTGGGGAAAGTTTTCTTGGATTACCTCCTGGAATACTTGCTCCAAGTTGTTCTCCATTTCCCTTGCTTCTTCTGGGATACGAATCAGGTGTAGGTTTGGCCCCTTGATATAATCTCACATCTCTTGTAGGCTTTGTTCTTTCTTTCTGAGTCTTCTTTCTATGTTTTTTATACATCAGGTTAATTCCTTGTTCTTGTCTTCAAGTTCTGAGATTCTTTCTTCTGCTTTCCATGCTTGTCATCTTGTTATTTATTTCCAGGATCAAATTTTTTATTGCCAAAATCTCTGTTATAAGTTCTTTCAGTGTTGCATCTTGTCTTTCTTGAGTCTTATTCACTCTTTCCATCCATTCCTTAATCCCTGCCACATTCTGGGGCCAGTCATTGGTGACTTCCATTGTTTGGGCACCAAGGTCTGATTTTTCAGGAGTTTTGTCTTTGGTACACTTGAAATGGCCTGAGGTCTTCCTTTGTTTTTTCCTTGTTTGTGACAGATCTCTTGTTTTTCTTTTTAGTTCTATTATTCAGTGACAGTGAGAGTGGTTTTCCCTTCTTATGTTTGCTCAGTTCTCTGTTATTCCCTGACTTGGGATCTGGAATTGTTCTATTTTGAAATAGGATGGTGGATGGGAAGCTTTGCTGTCTCTTGTAGTTTTTGAAATTTGAATAAAGTAGGGATGGGGCACTAGGATTCAGAAACTACGTGCAAATTACAGTGTTCACTTATTGGTATGTGTTCCCTGAGACCCACTCCTACCACCACTTTATATGACAATGCAAAGCAGAAACCAATGCAAAAAACAACTGAACACCCCCACACACAGACATATACACACACCCCACAACAAATTGGAATAACAACAAAGTGAAACAAAACAAACAGCAACAATAAAAAACCTAAGAAAATTAAACACACACACACACACACACACACACACACACACATGCCTAGAACAAAGTGAATAGAGAAGAAAAACAGAAAGACCAGAGGTAAAAAAAACCCAAACAAACAAGAAATCAGGTCAAACCCTCACACATATATTGACACACACCTTAAACTATAAAAAGTGAAAATAAAAAAACCCCAGAAGAACAAAAGAGCAAAAGCAAACCAACAACAACAACAAAATTGAAAGATGAAAATTCAATCATTCACATATACACATAAACAAAAAACAACAAATAAAAGAGGAAACAGAAAAAGAAAAGAAAAAATTTGGGAGGGGATGCAGATCAATACTTCACATACACACTCGTGCACAAAGGAAAAAATATTTTAAAAATAGGTGCATTAACAAACAGTCAAAAAAATTTTAAATGTTTTTAAAAATTGAAAATTTTAAAAAAACCTGCCCTCTTGTGGCAGGCTCTGTAATTGTTCCTCTAAACATGTATCTCCTGCAGAGCCACCTCTTTCACTTTCTCCTCAATATCCAAAGCAGGGAAGGAGAGGCAGTGGAGGTGGGTGGGCCTGCAATCCTTGACTCCTGTTCTCATATGGTCACAGAGATCTCCTCTGGTAGGGATTGTCTCTTACCCAGGTATGTGGGTATCTCAGCCAGGCCTATCCTGGAATAAAGTTCTCCTATTGCAATTGATGTCCAGGCTCCCGCCTGGGTTTGTCCCTCTCATCCGTGGCCCAGCTGTGTGGGTATGATGTTCAGAGGATTGTTGGGGAGGAGGGGGTTTAGGTCAGCCCTGGACTCACCACTGATCTCTTTGGAGTTCTTCCTCGTCCTTTTTGGCCACACCATTTGTTCTGTGGCTGGATCAGGGTAGGGGGTGGGGTACCTGGAACTTAGCATTCGTCGGGTCACTCCAAAGTTTGTGCTTTCAGGATATTTCCTCTGGGTCATGATCAATACCTGAGTAGCTGATCTGCCAGTCACAGAGATTGGTTCTTTCGCTCCATGGGTGAGCAAGTCAGAACACTTTCCTGCCCCTCCTTTAAGATGGTGGTGGGGTGCTTCTCTTGTCCTCTTCCATGAGACTTTGCCTCTGGACTCCTTCTGCAGCCCCTGCTGCTAGTGCCCTGCCAGGTGCTGAAGTGGTGAGGCAAAGCCAGGAGCCAGCAGTCTCCCTCCTGCTGCAATGGTGAGGGAGAGCCTGGGGTGATAGTTTCTCCCCACTACTTTTTCACAGGAAAACTTTTGTCTGTTTTTAAAAAAAGAATAGTGCTCAGTTTCTGTGACCTGGGAAGAGCCAGGGCTGAAGCAGAGAAGCTGCAGCACCAGCTGTTGCATCAGGAGCCTGGCCACCTGCTCACAAGTCCCCACTAAGTCTCTCCCATCATTTTCTCTTCAGGGAGGGTTTTTTGATTTAAAAAAAAATGAAAATGGCACTTGGCTTCTGCATCCTGGGAATCACTAGGGTCCAAGCCCAATAGCTGTGGCACTAGCTGCTGCACCAGGAGAGCCCTGGCTGCTAGCTCCTTAGCCCTCACTCAGTCAGCCACTCACATGCCCTCTTGCTTACCAGCACGTACACAAAATTTTCCACACACCCACTCACACAGGTACTCTCATAGTCTAACTGGTTTGGCTGCCATCTTCCTGACCTCCCCTAGAATGTTATTAACACAAAGGGAAATGATAAATACTTGAGGTGATAGATACTAAAATTACCCTGATTTAATCATTAGACTTTGTATGTCTATACCAAAACATCATGTGTACCCTATAAGTATGTACAACAATTATGTATACACAGCCATTAAAAATAAAAATAAATTTTAAAAATACATTAAATACAAAGCAAATAAATATAGGTCTTGATTAATTTTTGCTACATAACCAACCATGCCCCAAACATATTGATTTAAAACAATTAATTTATTTAGTTCATAATTTTGTGGATGGCTGGGTGGTTTTTCTGGTCCAGGCTGCCTCTGCTAATTTATAAAGGTTCTCCCATGCATGTGTTGGAAGTTAGTAGTTAACTGATGATTCAGGATGGCCTCACTCAAGCTGGTTTTCTACTATCAGCTGGAAAACTCCATCATGCTAGCTTAGGCTCATTAACAGGAATTTTCAAGGTTCCAAGTGCAGCAAGAGTGGGCAAGTTCTAATGCAAAACCACTTTTCAAGTCTCCGCTTGAGACATGTTTGCTATTATCATATTGGCCAAAGCTAGTTGCAAGACAAAAAGAAGAAGCAGATGCCACACTTTGATTGGAGGAGCTACAGATTCACACTGCAAAATGACATTCATGTGAGAATGGGGAAAAACAAAAAACAAACCTATGGCCTTTTTTTTTTTGAGTCAGAGTCTCACTCTGTCGCCCAGACTGGAGTGCAGTGGCCGCTCCCGGCCACGGCAGCCTCGACCTGCTGGGCTCCAGTGATCCCCTCCGCCTCAACCTTCCAAGTAGCTGGAACTACAAGCGTGCACTACCACACCCAGCTGATTTTTTATTTATTGTAGAGATGAGGTTTCGCCAAGTTGGCTGGGCAGGTCTCGAACCCGCAGGCTCAGACAATTCACTCACCTCGGCCTCCCAAAACACAGGATTACAGGCTGAGCCACCGAGCCCGGCCCATTTTTTTTTTCAATGTGCCATAAATACTTAAAGTGATGGGTACCAAAATTACTGATTGAATCATTAAACATTATATGCCTCTATCAAAAACAATGCTAATGAACAGTATAGAAAGAGGGAAAAGCAGTGAGATATAAAGCAGTGAGAAAGATATAACTAGATGTAACTGTGGTGGAGTAGTGTTAATGTTGAAAAGAAGCAGAGAAATACAGTTAGGTGCCCTTGAATGAACCATTGGAGGGACTTTGTCAGTGAAAAGAAGAGGTGGATGGCTAAATTAAATTTTTTATGAATATTAATCTAAATGTTGCATTGAGCATATCTTGGGAGAGAACCTAGAGAAAGACTCAAAGTTCGTAAAAGCAGTTAGCAGCATCTGGCACACACAGTTAATGGCAAATTCCTAATATTTATGTTATAGAAAGGTGAGACAGAGGAATCATGACTAGAAAGAGTTCTGAAGAGATTTTGAGGGTTTTTTTGTGTGTGTGTGTATGTTTTTTTTTTTTGAGGAGATCAAGTAGATAAGATCTTCTTGAAGAGAGATCATGTTGGGTAGAAGATGTGAGGTTACTCTAGATCTGAGGTTAATAAGGACATGCACTGTGGTAATGACATGAAAGTTTTTTTTAAAGAAGTGCCAGGTATGAGAAGTAATTTAGAATACCTTATTAGCATTCCTTGATTATTGATAAATTTGTAGGTTATTGGAAAAGGAAATAAATCAATAGCTTTAAAGTTTCAAGGATATAAATAAATAGCTTTAAAGCTTCAATACTTGGTGAGAGGAAGATTAGTCACATATTAACAGATACACACAAGGAAGGAAGAATTCATTTTGGAGTAGGGTTTTGTTTGGATACATTACTTTAAATGCATGGCATCATATCCCATTAATCATGCTTAGTATAACATTAGAAATTTAGGTGCAAAGCTTGAAAAGGTTCTGGGATATATGTATAAACAGATATTCATGTTCATCTTCTTCATAGAAATGATCAGATAATGTAATAATAGGATGAGTTGTCTGAGACAGAGTATAGAGACAATAACCTAGTATGGAGATATGAACCTTAAAGAGATGATCATGAGAGAAACAAAAAGAGTAAAGAAACCAGAAAAGGAAGAATAGCAGAAAAAAAGAGTGCTCAAAAAAATTAAAGAGGGGCAGAGTCATGTAATGTCAGAGAACCCAAATTAGGAAATAATCTCAATGATCTCTTTTCTGCATTTTGTTGAAAATCAGAAACATTTGTAAACAGAAATTAAATTGTGTTGTTTCATAGAAACAATAATAACAAACAAAAGAGGTTGGCATGGGGTTAGTGACAATAGTAATGAGCACTCTAGAAAGAGAGAAATGACAGCAATAATTGCAGTAGGAGATCATTAAGGCCAAACTCCCAGTTGCCAGGTCCTTTCCATGGATCAAGGTAAAGAGCTAACCACTAAACTCTGTTTCAGCTCTCAACCAGGCTCACCGTTGTGTCATTTGAAACAAAGCAATCGGATATTTGAAGACTGAAGATGATAAAATTATCTGACATTGGCAGATATACATGCAAAGTCTACATTTTCTTCATTATTTTTATTCTCATTTTTGGCTTTTTAAAATGATGCAAAAGTTTATTTCCTAGTGTTGGACGTGTGTCCAGTGTTTACCCAACCATTTGTCGATTGTGAATTATAAAATTGCGGGAAACAGACCAAAATCCGGTGACTACTGTTACATTGTGATCACTGTGAATAGGGTTCCCTAGAGTTGTGCAACCTAACATGTGTGATCACTGGCAGCAGCTTAGGGTGAAAGGAATCATCTCTCAATGACTTGTACTGCAGTGTAGAGGAAAGACAGGTGGAAAGAAAAAAAATCAGGCACTGGCAAATCCCAAATATTTATTTACAGAATAATAAGGTTAAGAAATCGGTGACTAGAGTGAGTTTTGAAGTGATTTTGAGAAGTTTTTGTTTTGAAGACAGTAAGTAGATGGGATCTTTTCAAAGAGAACTTGTGTCGGGTAAAAGTAGATGACAAGGTGAGAAAACCAAAAATGTAAATACACTCTGATATTTGGAATATCATCCATAGGGTATACAGAATATATCCATAATTTGGATATCATCCATAGTCTATACAAAAACTTGAGAGATATTCAGGAAACTTTAGAAGAGAGAAGAGAAGCAGTTAGAGGGGGCTTTCAAACAGAATAATTACTTTTATTTCTTAAGAGTTAGGCACAAGTAAAAGAGCATAAACTCATCTGATCTGCTTAGCCAAGATAAATATCCTTAGATGAAGGAAATCTGTGTGATATGCCCTTCATATTTATTTTACAATTTACTTCTGGATTCCTAGGGACATTTTGTAAATTGAGTATTTTTCACATGAATCCAGCCTGGTAATATAAGAAAACCTAAGTACAAACATCGAATAAAACTCAACAATTATTTAAAATGAACTTACAGTGATCAATGCCAAGAATATTATCTTAGTATATTCTATTCTTTTACTTGAAAATAAATGATGTAAGTTAAGACTGTTGAAATTGTGTTGACTTGTTTAATTTGAGAAGCCGAGTTGTCTTTGAATTGATATGAACAAATCAATGACTAATCAGTTTAAATAGCAATCATTACTGAATATATTTATGGGAACTTAATTACTGTATAGTAGTGCCATGTCAAGTGTGAAAAAGCATTAAAATATACCAGAATGTGTCAACAGGCAATGTCAGAAAATGCAATGGACTATGAACCTATTAAACTTTATATTTTTAAGCACTTTACTTGGACAAATTATCAAATCTCAGTGATAACTTGCAAAATATGCAAATTAGTAATATTACACTTCCAAGCAAGCCACGACACATTTTTGGCCTATTTGTACATTCACTGTATTCAATACAACCTACCATAAGGGTGACTGTTGTTGAGTATAGATCCTAGAGTCTCTCATTTGACATTCTGGTGATGATCTGGGCAGGTGGTGATAACTATATTGTCTATTTAAGTAGTACCATCCAGAGCTATCTTATTTCCTTGCAATGTTTAGTACTTTATAATATGGCATAGTTTATTGGACAAGCTTGCCTTAGAAAATGAGGACATCATACATGAAACAGTGGAAAGGCAAATTTTGATGGAAAGAACTCTCAGAACTCTCTAGAGTTTTAGCATGGCCAGGGAAGACTGGATCTGAGTTAGAAGCTGAAGTTGGCGCGCTGTGGACAATGAGGGGAAGAAGAAAATGCCTGTAGAGGTATGGGAGTAATGCAAGAAGAAATATACCTACTTCAGCATTCTGAAATCATTTTATAATCAGAGATCAGAAACACATTGATGGTAGCAAGTCAACACTTACTGAGGAATGTTTTTACAGCTGTCAGTTCTATCCATCTTTCTCACTATGTCTGATATAATCACATATATGCCATATGTGCAACACACACACACACACACACACACATAGACTCCCAGATATATACACATCCACTTTCCTTTCATGGTTACAGACAATGAAATAAACATTGTTGCTATCCTTATCTCTTCACTATTCCTCTCCCCAGATTCTTTTGCTGAGCTTTTATTACAAACTTCATTCCAAAAGCTAACCGCGAGAGAAAATTTTTCTGCTATTAAATTAAACCTTTTGTCTCCTATTTTGAATCAAAGGTGAAAGAGGAAACAAATGCAGTCTGTTTCTTTAGGTAATTTTTTTTTCTGATAGTTTCCGAAGCTTATTGACAAGAACACTTGTGTCTTGAGGGCTTTTATTTTGTATCTGTTCTTTCTATAGTTTCTATAAGAGATATGACATTTCTATATATTTTCACTTTAATTAAAATGGTGCTTGGAAAATGGGAGGCATAGGAAGAAAAATGTAAGAAGAGTTCATTTTAGTCAGAAATAAATAAAAAGCGAGAGAAAGACAAATTGACTCAGCAGGAGAGGCAAAGATCAGAACACATGGTGATTGGGAAAGACAAATAAAATACAAATAAATAAAATACAAAGAAATGTAAGCTTTGACCAAAAGCTACAAGACAAATCTAACTGATAAAGATTTTTTGTTTTCAAGTCTCAGTTGCTCCTGCATTCACTCAGAAGCTTCTATATCCCTTTTTATTTCCCTGATGGAAAACAACAGCTTCTTGATGCATCGATTGCTGTGATAATTGCACCCCAGATGCAAAACTCTCCTTTCCCAAGTTAGAGCAAATAAGGCCATGACCATGCAAATGTCTTGGGAATTTCTGACTCCCAGTCAATGTTACTCCTGGTCAAAGTTAAATTCCCCCGACCTTCTGAAAGAAGGAAACTACATCATCTCATTTCTATATTCATTTTTTTTTTAGAAAAGCACAATTCTACATCTATGTACTCATATGACCTATAATCTAAGGCTTCAGCTTATCACAAATTCTCTCCTTGACCGAAATATTTCTAAGATTCAGCCTTATAGTAAAATGGTCAGGGAGAAGATATATTAGTCAATTCTACTGAACTATTTACAAAAAGCAGGAAAGGAGTGGTGAGAGAGTGCAGTCACACCAGTCTGGCAGTGCAAAAGTTCTTCACTTTTAGTGTTACCAACCAAATATAAAAGTGATTATTTTTTTACATACACAAATCTTTTCCTTCAAATGTACACAATGATATTCATACCAATATTACTGTTGAAAAATGTAATCAGGGGTGGAGAAAAAAGCATTCTACTAAATTCAAAGAAAATATGTTCTGGAAACTAGAAGATATTATAAGTAATATTTCTTTTAATATTGTTTACAGGCAACGTAAGAGAAGAGTTAAAGCAAGCAGATATCGAAAACTATTGATAACAAAACCCTGAATTATCCATGCTAACTTTCTAATAAATCAGATTTCATAGAAAATTGTTCTTTTTTTCCCTTTACTTTACCCTAAAGATCTGGATTCTTGTGCTTTGTCTGTTTAATAAGAGTTGCATCCAAAGAGAAGCAAACTGACTTTACATTTTCAGGCTCATGGTTTGGAGGGAGACATTAATATCTCTGAAAGGAGATAATACTGTCTCTCAGACCAAAAGTAGAACATAAAATTCATACTGGCTCATTAAAATCCTAGATTTCTCCAGGCCCATCTGAAATGATGTCATAATCAATGTGATTGCAGTGTGCACGTAATGCTTTTGTATATCAACACATGCATGAATGTAGCATGGTTTGGAGGGAGATGTTGGACATATTTCAAGGTTGTTTTGAACTCTTAAGATTTCAAGCTTCATTATTGTTTCTATTACACAATGTAATTGAAATGGGTGATGATCTAGGTAGGAGAGGAGAAGTGAGTAATGTGACATTTTCCCCTATTGTGGGCATTTTGGGTTTTAGCAGCCCAACACTCTCAGTCTGTAATGTGATCCTGAAAGATATTGCACATAAACCACACTACTATCTAGTGTTTACACTCAGAGATGATACAACCAGCAACTATTTCCTTTTGGGACACCTCTGAGGATCCCAATTACTCTGAATCAAGAGAGAAGTCAGTCAGGCTTGAAGTAAGGGGCTTGCATTTAAAATCAGCAGAGAGGGGGAACGTGTGATGAACGGATGAAGCTTCTTGGCTTGTCAGAGCTGCTGAAAACTATTACTGTCAAACTTACCACCTCCTTTCAGCACCTTCTTCTCCTTTACAGTATTGATAGAAAATGTAATCAGATTCCTCTTCATCTTCCTGCAAGACCATGAGATTGCTTAATGATATTTTCTAAATTTCAACCCAAGAAGTTGTTTTCCAGGACAGGATCCCGGAGAAGTCCCTACATTTCTCCTCATTCAGAATTTAAACCTAGGAGGTGCTTCTTAGAGAGCAGAAAGAAGAAAAGTCTACAGTATGTTTTCTGTCAAAGAACTTAATGAAAGATTGCAGGCACCGTATCCTCTTTAATTGAGTTTCAGCTTATTTTGTATATGGGAGTCCAGTTGTCACAGGAGAATTATAAATAAATACATTGAACTTCATGGCTTTGGAGGCCACTAGAGTAGAGAATGAGAAGAGCATTATTCATAGAGAATGTCCATGGCTCCTTAGAAAGGGTCAGATGGGCTCGGCATGGTGGCTCAAGCCTGTATTCCCAGCACTTTGGGAGGCCAACGTAAGAGGATTGCCTGAGCCTACGGGTTCCAGAACAGCCTAGGCAACTTGATGAGACCTCATCTCTGCAATAAATCCGAAAATTAGCCGGGCATGGTAGTGTACACCTGTAGTTCCGGCTACTTGGAAGGCTGAGGCAGAAGGATCACCTGATCCTAGCAGGTCAACAATGGGGTGGCCATGAGTGTGCCACTGCAGTCCAGCCTTGGTGATGGAGTAAGACTCCAACTCAAAAACAGAAAGAAAGAAAGAAGGAAGGGAAGGAGGGAGGAAGGGAGGAAGGCAGAAAGAAAAGAGAGAGAGAGAGAGAGAGAGAGAGAGAGAGAGAAAGAAAGAGAAAGAAAGAAAGAAAGAAAGAAAGAAAGAAAGAAAGAAAGAAAGAAAGAAAGAAAGAAAGAAAGAAAGAAAGAAAGAAAGAAAGAAAAAGAAAGAGTCGGATGGCAGGAGTCCTTGGCCAGGAAGACATTGGAGTTATGCTTCTAGGATACATTTGACAGTCTACCCAGTCAAATGCCACTCATTCTTTAAACATTTTCCCCTAGTCATTGTCATAAGGCAATGTAGACATGCGGAGTAAGTGATTTTTCTCCTTAACTTCTAAAACCAGTGATCCATCTGGATTCTTAGCAACTTTGATATTTTTGGTTAAGTAACTTTATTATTGACTATATTCTGTGGTTTTTAAAAAATAATTTTTTATTTTTTAATCTTGGTAATAAAAACACATAACATAGAATTTACCATTATAACCATTTTTAAGCATATAGCTCAGTAGTGTTAAGTATATTCATATTACTGTGCATCAGATCACCAGAATATTTTCGTCTTACAAAACTGAAACTCTACACCCATTGAGACAACAACCCACTTTTCCTTCTTATTCCATCCCCTGGCTACTTTCTGTTTTTATGAGTTTTATTACTTTGAATACCTCATGCAAGTGGACTCATACAGAATTTGTCTATTTTCTGCATTTTTATTTACTAGTTGATAAGTAGTTATACTGACCAAACATTAATTCTACAAAGATTGAGTTCTTTTATTTTAGCAAGTACTGAGAAATAAGTCTAGCCTTCATGAAACTTGCACTCTAGCAGAGAAAACTGATATTTAAACAGTGACTACAATAAAATATTATACACAATATAACAAACATATGCACAAATGGTAATATCACGTTGATTAACAATCTTAATTGTTTTTACTAAAATAATTTTCACTAAGCTCTAATATCAGGTCAGAACTTTTCTCTTGAATTTCCATATTCTTACCACAGGTCTTAATTCCTAAAAACTAGTATCATATTTAAACTCTTGTATTAAAAATTCAAGATTACTTTGTATTTTCCATACTTTGTGCATTGAATCATAGTATCTTAAGTCCTAAGTTTTGCCTTTCTTTAGTTTCAAAGAATCATAGTGAAAAATTCCCTCTTTACTCTTTTTTCTTCGGAATCTGTCAGTTCTGTGGTTCTCTGATGTTGTTTCGGTATTCTTCATCCTCATAAGATTTCAGTGTAAATCCCCCTCAATCATATACAGAGGACTTCTACCAGACATTCTTCCCAACATTTTGAGATATATACTGTATTCTTTCTAAAATCCTATATTTAGGGTATTAAAAGCTGCTGTTTGATATTTGTAAACACCCAAAGAATAATCTTTACTTTGAACATCTGTATTTAAAAATCTCTTCCAAAACATTCATCTTTAAATTTAGAAAAAAATTCTACTTGTGCCTATAATTGCTACTCAGTTTTAAACATCAAACAATTGGAGTTCATAGGTGGACCTTAAATGTCATTGGCATTAATGCTCCCATTTTAAAAATTAGGAAAATGAAGACTGGAAATGGGAAATGACTTGTCCAAGGTCAAAATTGTAAAATATATATTTCAGAGTTTTTTTTTCTTGTAGCTCAGCCAGTTGCTATTTGAATCAGTACAAGTAGATCGCAAATGGTGAGTTTGATGAGTCTTGGGAGGCAAAGTATCACCCTTGGATAAGTGCTCTGGGAAAATAACAAACCTCTCAATCAGCCTTGTCAATCTACATAAAGACACTTAAGTGACTGTCCTCATAGCTTCCTCCAAAGGTCTGTAATAAGATGACTTGAATTTATTAGTGCCTATAAATCCTCCTTAATGTAATGTGGCTCATGGGAAGTAGCTGCTTCTCCAACTACTATGGGAAGAGACACATAATAACTTATGTTAGGCAAGACAGGTTTTTTTTTCCCCTCCCTATTGTCTATGTCATGTCCTTCCTTTAAAACACTCTGAATATCCTTTACCCATTCACGCATTCATTTCACAAGTGATCATTGAGCTACTAATATATTCCAGACACTTTATTTGGCACTGGGCATAAAGTAGTGAAAAAGATAAACTTGCTCTCTGCCTTCAAATCTCTGCTTTCAATACTGTTTCACAAGACCATTATTTGTTTTTTCTGCCTGTGTTGTTTCTTATGGGCAGCCTAAGAATACTTTGTTTTTTAAATAAGTAAGAAGATAGAGAAATATTCCTCTTTTTTACTAATCTCACACATAGAAAAGACATCGCATGCAAGAAAACTGTCATAGAAATCCTCTGAAAGACTAAAATGAGTTCGATGTTTATTTCAAGATTGGAAATTTAATTGAGGCTCTCTATTCTTAAAATTACCAGTGTGAATTTTGATAGTCAACTAGTTTTTTCAGGGCATAGGGTTTTCCCCCTAGGTCTGTTGGATTCAATAGGCCGTAAGTTATTAACATAGTCTATGGGTAGTAACATGGCAATCTAGCCAACCACTATGTGTTCATTGTTTCTAAAACAGAACTGGGACATAGTAAATATTTAATAAATATTGTAGAATAAGTGAAAAGTGAATGAGTGTGCTTCAGGAATGAATAAGCTTTCATTCCTTATTCCTAGAAACTACCTATTAACCTGAGAAGGGTTAGTAATAAGATTTAATTTGCATGAACCTAGTTGTAATTAGAGCCTTATAAAGGAAAAGAGGTTTTGAGGAGTCTTTCTGCAAAGTTCAATATTGTTTCTCCTGCATTCTACTGCTTTCTTTGTTCACCCTCTTTTCCCTAGGCACTGCCATTCTAGAAGTCCTGACATGTGCCCCACCCAATGGCACCCACTTAGAGCATCTCAGCAAGCCTTGCTTTAAGACAGGGGCTGAAATGAGGAGGGCTGTTGTTACAAGGGAAAGTTTTGTTTTGTTTTTTTTGTTTTTTGAGTTGGAGTCTTACTCTATCACCCAGGCTGGAGTGATGTGGCATGCTCACAGCCACCCCAGAGTTGAACTGCTGGGTTCCAGTGATCCTTCCACCTCAGCCTTTCAAATAGCCAGAACTACAGGTGCACACTACCATGCCCAGCTAATTTTTTGATATATTGTAAAGACAAGACAAGGTCTCAACAAGTTGCGTAGCCTGATCTCGAACCCACAGGCTCAGGCAATCCTCTCACCTCGGCCTCCCAAAGTGCTGAGATGACAGGCTTGAGCACCGTGCCCAGCCAGGGGGGAAGATTTTTAGTATAACTACCACCCACAATTTAGTACATATTTTCACTTTGTGCTTCATTTTTCCTGCCTAGATGATGGACTAGTTTAGAGACAGTATGTGGCAGTGAATAAAAAAATACATTGGATTAATTTTTTTTTTCATTTAGTAATTACTTCACTGCAGTAAACAGAACTAGGTCTGAGTGAATGTTGACATCCAATTTTCAGGTTTTGAATTGCTTGGAGAAAAAAGCAGATCTCACTATTTTCATCTACTAACATTTCACTGTGAGGTAATTATGTAGAACAGAGCATGGTCTTAGGCGGTGTTTAACACAGGCAGGTCATAACTAGACAGAAAACGGACCCTTGTTTTTAGGATAGGAATAATTAATGGCCTATAATCTTGGAGAAGCAATGGTGATGTCATTTAACAGACTAGACATACACTTGCAGGATTTGCCTGCTTGAAAGCCATGTGTTTTATCACTCTAGGTCTTTTATAAACTGGCAACATAATTTGGAAGCCAAGTTTCCTTTATCTAAGTGTTTGTCCCATTGTTGGAGGTAAATTTCCAACTCCATGAGCAAGATTGTGCATCATGAGCATTTTGTTTATTTTGTTCATTTGCAAATGTATACTTTTCTCAGTTTCAAATGAACTAAAAATCAGGACAATGGGAATCTAAATGAAAAGTAGTATGGAATCATGAAATTGAAATTTTAGGGCTGCAAAAGGTATTAATGATCATATCTTAATTTCATTTTTTATACAATGCAATGTGTTAGGCAAAAATGCACAATCTAAAAGGATAGTCTTCATTACACTTTCCTCACTGAAGACACCAGCTGCAAATCCATGGGTCTTCAGGTTCATCCTCACTTCAGACCAGCTAGTGACAAGTTCAGGGATTCCCATGACCATGCTCAAGTTTGATAACCTGTAAGACGAATTCACAGAACTCAGAAAAAAGATATAATTATGACTATAGTTTTATTATACCGAAATAATAAAAATTAGAACCAGCCAAAGGAAAAGATGCATAGGGCAGAATATGGAAAGGTTCAAAATGCAAAGTTTACATTTTCCTCAGGGACATATCATATTCTCAGTATTGATGTGTGGCAGCATGTTGGGAATACTGCCAACCAGGGAAGATCACCTGAGCTTTGGCTTCCAGAGTTTATACTGGGGTTCTATGACATAATTATGATTAATTGAATTATTGCCTATATGGTTGAACTCAGTCTTCAGCCTCCCACTCCCGCACCCTGAGCTCCAACCATTTAATCACATGGCGGGTCATTCTGACATGGCCAGATCTAAACCTGAGTCATCTCATTGGTATAAACTATGGATCCATCATGAGTTGCCTTGTTAACATAAACTATCAGCTATGATTGAGGGGCCCAGCATCAGTAATAAAGACACATCTAACTTTAAGGAAATTCTAAAGGTTTAGAGGTTGCTGCCTGGGAGCCAGGAATATGAATAGATATTTTCTTTAGGTGAGGCTAAATTCCTTACTTCATATACATGCAAGTTCATATTGCCGATTTGGCTCAAGGAATTCAAGTAAGTTAGAGGAAAGAACTGAATCTCAGGGAAATATCTCCTGACTTCTTGTCCAGATTTTTTCCCCTCTACTACCCAAAATATTACTAGAGTAGGAAATCTTCACAGTAGCTATTGCAGCAAAATGTCCTGAAAAATACAGCATTTATAAGACAATGTTGGATGATTGTTGATTTTAGACCTGTCATATATAATTTGCATACTATGACCTCATCCAAGTTTGGGCAGGAGCCTAATAATCAGAACAAATCTCATAGTAAAGAGAAAGGGATGATGAGTGGAGAAAAAAAATCTATAGAAATTATGGGGGGTTTCCTGTTAGGAACTCAAAAGGAACAACCCAGGATTTGGGTGGAAGTTAAAAAAGCAGCTGGTATGGGAAATTAGAGAATTTTATTTAATAAAACTAAAAATATTTGAGCAAGTGTAGTTGAAGATGAAACTAAAAAGTGGCATAGAGCCCTCTTACCTAATTATCGAGAAAAACCATCTGCAAATATACTAGAGTTGAGAAATTTGTTAGAAGTTTATTTTTCCTATGTTTGAACCTGAACAATATGATTACCATAAGCATACATTTATTCATTTAATAATAAAGTGAATTGTCTTGAGAACAATGATTTCTGAAGAATTGATTTTCTATCATTGTCTCGGTCAGATCAGGATGCCTGACAAAGTTTCATAAGCTGGCTGGCTTAAACAAAAATTTATTTCTCACATTTCTGGAAGTCCAAGATTAAGGTCTCTACTGATTTGTTTCACAACAAAGGCTCCCTTCCAATTTTCCAGACAGCCATGTTTTTGTTGTGTCTTCACATGGCCAGGAGAAAGAAAGGACGAGAACAAGCTCTTTGGTCTCTTCTTAGGAGGACACCAATTCTATCATGAGGTCCTACCATCATGACCTCATCTAAGCCTAATTCCCAAAACTCTGCCTTCTGATGTTATCACACTGAGGGTTAGGACTTCAACATATGAATTGTGAGGGCACAAACATTTTAGTCCATAACAAGTATCTACAACTCTTTTTGGAACACAGTATTTTGACTGTATACCCCAATCCAGAGGAAAAACTGCAAACAAAGCTTAGCTTCTTTTGAAGTTGTTTAGTTTTTGTGTGTTTTTTTGGTGGCACAACAATTCTGAAAGTATTCTGTGTACATTGCAGAACTGAGCAAATAAGAAAGTGTGTTGATAATGTTGGAAACCTGTGTTTTTACTGTGATGAAAGGGAATATGACATGAAGGAAGGTGAAGAAGAGCCCTATGGGTTTAGATTGCAATTGTAGATATTAGTAAGTATATGTATTTCCTGTGTCCTGTGTCCACTGAAAGAACAAGAAGCAATAACACTGCAAGTATAATGAGTGTGTTTACAGCCCAGATGTTAGTTTATAAATGTCATTCCCCACTCAATGAAACCAGGGAAAACTAGAGATATTACTAATTCCAGGAGTGGGGCAGGAAAGTTATAAGACAAATCTAGAACATCTTCTTTAGGAAAAACTCAAAATAAAACAAACAAAAACCAAAGAATCCAAAAAAACAATAAAAGGGAGGTATGTTAAAAGGACAGAGGAGCCAGCTTGAATAACCTATCATTGTATGCATCTAGGTCATTTCAGCACCAAAAATTGAGGCATGATGGATTAAAACATGACTAAAATAAAAGTCCATGAGTGCATACTGATAAGCAAAAAGTAAACAAATACATAAATGGGGGAAGAAGGGAAGGCTCTTTTTATTAATAGAACTATTAAATTTGGAAAGAATAGTGGATTTAGAAAAACACTTTTTGCAGCTGTCACAGAACAAATTGCTATAAGCAAGAATCATTAATGGCTACTAAATATAAGGAGAAAAGTTTGGTGAGAAACAGAATGTTTACATAATCTCAAACCTTTCCCCACATTGAGCTTTTTAGTTGCAAGAGAGAATAATAGTTACCATACAATGGAAAAATTGGACAACACTGACTTGAAGATCCAAATGAGCATCACTAATAACTGAAAGATGGACAAGGTGCCTTCAGATGTGATACTCTAAAAGAACACATCACTTATGTCATATTTTTACTGGGTATATATTACCTGAGTAGAATAAAGAAAAAACATCTGATGTGATAACTAAATTCAAGGAATGACCATGAACTGCTGGATCTCACACTAGAGGGGAAAGATGCTATGAAGGGCATAATTGTGTCATTTAACAAAATTGGAACATAGGCTATAGATTAGACAATCATTATATCAATGTTGAATTTTTTGAATTTAAAATGTACATAAAATATAAATATATGTTTTATAATTATATAATTTAATGAGAGATAAAGCAAAGGTGACAAAGTAGTACAAATTGATGAAACTAGAAAAGCGTATATCGAGTCCCCTAACTAAATGAGCAACCGTTACAAGTTTGAAACTATTTCAAAATTTGAATTTAAAAAGGAATGGATTTTTATGAATTGTTAACTATTAAAGAGAATGCCCTAGAAAAACAAAGGGTTAAATTACCAAGGATTGGTTCCTAAATTCTTTATTTATGGCAAGGTAGACAGGGGGTTTCTTATTTCATACTTTAAAAAATCCTGCTTGAATGAGTCTCTTTAAAATATTTCCTCTTCATATTAGATCAGCTGCCTTTTGTGTATCCTGTCTCTCCTATCTTTCTTTCTTCCTAGCATAGTGATTCCACGGGAAATGTGTGTGCTTTCTTATTTGCTTCTTGTGAATTGTTATAGTCTAGTGGAGGGCCCCAGAAGAGCACAAGTACACAAATGCCTCACAGGCTTGGGTAGATTCCCAGGTCCTTCTTTCCTTCAGTGGCCCTTTCCCCTTACAGTTTCAAATCCAAATTTTTACTCAAGGCGAGCAACCAGATGGTTCTCTGGGTCTCCAAGGGGCCTCCAAGGTAATGGGAACTCACTTTATATCTTATACAGACAGGATTAACAGTCCTGACTAGTCATTTGTGATGCCACCAGCAGCTAAGAGAACATAAGGGACTTCATTTCATTTACTCTCTCATGGTCTTGGAGCGGTAGATAAGGGATGAATATCACAAGTTCCATCCTTCAAGGGAATCAACTGATGCGCAGATATATTATGTGCAGTATTCACAGATCTATCAAAGCTCTTTTTCAGAAAAGAAGCATTTTACCCTATTTGACAACAGTCTTCCTTTGACAAGTCTTTTTTGAAGTAGTGAGATAAAATCATTTTAAAAAGTGATTAGAAGTATTGTTATTTTGTATCCATCTCAGGTCCCCTGTAGCATCTACTGGAGTCTTTATATGACTTCTAGGGAGTGACTCTCAGTGTGTGTGTATATTCACATTATAATCACCCCATTAATAATTTTAATATGATCACTCTTTGAGAAAGATAATGAGATTCTGAAATATATCACTTTTACTTTGGGTTTTGCAGAGATTATATGTTCCCAAATTCTGTGCAAGTAGGGATGGAACTGAGAGGAACTCAAGACACTGCCACATCAAATATATTCCTTTCCGTAAGATGTTTTAAAAAATAATCCGCCGGGCTTGGTGGCTCAGCCTGTAATCCCATGCCTTTGGGAGGCTGAGGTGAGTGGATTGCCTGAGCCCACGGGTTCGAGACCCGCCTGGGCAGCGAGACCTCATCTCTACAATAAATCAAAAATCAGCCGGGCATGGTAGCGCTCGCCTGTAATTCCAGCTACTTGGAAGGCTGAGGCGGAAGGATCGCCAGAGCCCAGCAGGCGAGGCTGCGGTGGCCGGAAGCAGCCACTGCACTCCAGTCTGGGCGACTGAGTGAGACTCCAACTCAAAAAAAAAAATAATAATAATAATCCATGGAGTTTTCACTCTTCCTTATTATTCTAGAGATTTAAGAGACTATGGGAATACAATGTAGAAAGGGTCATTTGATAAAATTGGAATATAGGCTGTAGACTAGACATTGTATCAATGTTGAATTTCTTGAATTTAAAAATGTATAAAATATATATGTTTATATAATAACATATCAATATTAAATAAGCACTATCAATCAGTGTGCATAGTCTTAAAAATAGTTTTAAAATGTATATATCTCACTGGGTCCTCAAACATTACTATTCAAATTATTTATTCATCATTTTGATTAAAACTTGTGTTAACTTTTTTTTTGCCCTCTTGACCTCACTTTCATCTTTTACTGTTTCTGCAGCCTGAATCAGATGCCATATACATTTTCTTCTTCTCAAACTCTTTGAGAGTTGTTTGTGACTCTATGTCATCCCGACCAGTGCTATTCCTTTTTTCAGATTGAAGACTGAGTCTTTGAATCTGACCCTAAGGTTTAGACTTTCTTCCTCAACTAATACTAATTAGATATAACAAGAACACTGTGATCTTAGAGTAACTTCAAGGCTTTTATTAAACATAGTTATTTTAGCAGGGCTTTAGTACTGTAGTCCTTAAAAATTTTTTCCCTAAAGCTTATGCTGTGAATTATTGTCTCTTACTTTGTGGCTCAAAATTTTTGCATTGAGATTTGTTCAAGTAGTGATTATGTGATATTTGCTGATTGTGTTCCAAAGCTAATCTCCCCTTAATGTAGCACACTGCTACCAAGTGAATACAGAAACTTGCACTTTGGGATTTTTGTAGGTAAAAATAACCCAGAGACAGAATTTAGTACAATTTCCCAGTCAACTTTCCTCCACATAACAACATATTACATATAGCCAGTCACATACTACAGTAATTCAGGGAAATTATTGCTCTTTCAGTGCTAGAAGTTGAAACAATTTGCTACTTCATTTTGCAAACATTTATCGAGCACTATAATTACAAGGCATTGTTTTAACTAGAAACTAGATGTGGGGGATATAATGATCAATGAAACACTACTCTCAAGAAGCTTATATTCTATGGGGGAAAACAAATAATATAGACTAACAAACAGACATTGAATAGGATAGCTGAGTGGTTATAAATTCTATGAAGAAAAGCAATAAAAATAAGGAGATGTGAAAGAAAATGACATGGTAGGTGGGGTGGGTTGGAGGCAGTGGCAGTGGTTTGATCAGGTATTCAGGGAAGGCCTCTCAGAGAAAGTCTTATCTAAATTGAGGTCTGGAGAATAAGGAGGATGCCACTGAGACTGTGTGAGTAGAGGCACAGAGGTTTCATAGCCAAAAGAGGTTGGTGTATTTGAAAAACAGAAGGCCAGGGTACTGAGGGTAGGCAGCAGTGAGGAAGAGTGGTTGGAAAGGATGTCTGAAAAGTAAGCAACGTTGGAGGGTACTGGACATGGTAGGCTGGGATGAGAAACTCACCATCTGTGATTCCATGTGTATTTTGTATCTATGTCCAGCAGATCCACTGGAAGAGGGCAGGTGATTGTATAAAATGGATGAAGCAGGTGAGATACTCATCGAAGAGAATACCTGTGCTGCTAAGCCTTAGGACAATCTAAATTTTTAACTAAATCCTCTAGAGCTACTAAGTGAGAAATCGCGGAGCACTTTTTTAGAAGGGTGGCTCTAGACGGCCTTTTCACAGGCTAGGGTCCAATAACCTAATCTGCTCTCACACCAGAGGGTATATGGGAATAGACTCCACTTTTACATAGAGACTAGAGGATATTCACTCTCTTTTTCTTTTTTTCTTTTTTTTGTTTTTTGTTTTTTGTTTTTTGTTTTTTTGAGTTGGAGTCTCACTCTGTCACCCAGACTGAAGTGCAGTGGCCACTCCCGGCCACCGCAGCCTCGACCTGCTGGGCCACGGTGATCCTTCCACCTCAGCCTTCCTAGTAGCCGGAATTACAGGCTCTGGCTACCATGCCCGGCTAATTTTTGATTTATTGTGGAGATGAGGTCTCACCAAGTTGCCCAGGCAGGTCTCGAACCTGCAGGCTCAGGCAATTCACTCACCTCACCCTCCCAAAGCGCAGGATTACAGGCTGAGCCACCAAGCCTGGCCACTCTCTTTTTCTTAATCAGCACTGGATGGCTTTTCCTGAAGCTCCCTTAGGGTAAAAATAGTTTATTTAAGTTAAATTTTATTCATCACGCTCTTGGAAGAGAACAGTGGTAATAATAATTCCAAACAACAACTAATACAAAATTTAATAAATATTTTATTCTTTATTATATTGTTTTGGCATCAAGTTTTACTTCTTTACCATTTAGTAGCTGTGTATCACTGGCCAAGTTATTTAACCTCGCTCAGTCTCATTTTCTTCTTCTGTTATAACTAGAATAATAATAGTATTCACCTGACAGGAACATTGTGAGAATTATATTAAGTAAGCTAAGATATGCAAAGCACTTAGCACAATGTCTGTTACCTAATGACCACTCCACACAGTTATGGAAGTTAACAACAGTTGTAGCCACTCACATTTGCATAATGCTTAAATTTTACAAAACACCTTCACATACAGAATGTCATTTGATGCTTACAATAATTCTATGAGGGTACATTACTTACACAGCTTCATGCAGCTTTAAGTAGTCAAAGCTGATTTTGAAATAAATTCCTACACCTAAAGAATTGGAATCTATTAGAAGGAAGAGATGGGGGAGGCAGGAATAATGGCCTCGAGGCTTACTGCGTGGTAAGGGGAGTCAGTCTAGGTTTAATATTTTTAACAAATAATGAACAAACTAATGTTTCAAACATGGATAATAAGATGGTCAATCCATTTTTTTGTATATTGATTATACTGTCATAAATGCAATACCTTTCATTTTGTTAAAGAAATCTTGTCAAAAATTTATAACCAAATTGTGTTCCAAATTAGATTCACACACTACTCATTAAGTGATGCAGATGACTGGTATATTCTATTTTAGACTTGTTTCTCTGACATGCAGCCAGTTCTGGGACGCAACATGGTCCCTCTTCAGCAAACATACAGCTACATAAATGCTTCACACAGGAATGGAAGAAAGATCTCCTGCCCACTTCATATGGCAGCGAGGTTTTGGATGATATCACCAGCAGAAATGCATCATTAATGTGCTTCTGTGTAGTACATGTGGCATTCTTAATAAGCCCCGTAAGTGGTTAAGCATTCAAGCTGGGATTTGGCTAATTCTCTGGAAACTCCTCCTTTGGTACAACTGCTTTTCTCTCTTAGTGTAGGAATAAGGCCAAGTGGACCAGAAGTGGCACTAAATAGATTGACAGGGGAATGCCTGCCACTGAAATATTTCCCTGTGTGTTGCAGCTGTGTCGTCTTCATTCTCATCAACCTACCTTCAGGCACTCTCTCTCTTTTATTCAAGAAATGTGACTCTACAAGAGAGACACCATCCATGACAGCTTTGTTATGCCTTCAGGTCAATGCCAGACACACAAAGGTCACTGATTTACAAAGGAAAAAACTATATCTTGCACTGCCTCTGGCAAAATACAGGACCCAAGTGGCTCAGTGAGCTGCCTTTATGTTTTTTTTTCTAGCCCAAGTTAACCCTAGGCAAAACTAAAAGAGTTGAAGTCTGAGGTTGATCTTTGGTTTCTACCTTTCTGTTTTTCACTTGTCTTGCTTAAGCTTTCTCCTATTACTTAGGACCTGCACTGTGCAAGACGCTGTGGGAAGGTTATACCAAGACACAAAGAATTATAAGACACAGTCCTTCTCCAGAGGAACTTCTGTGACCAAAATAGCCAATAATGACATTTCTGACATGATAGCATCTGAGAAGGAAGCCCAGTTTAGGATGGGAGGATTTTCTCCAAATTATATGCAGCTGAGATCCACCAAGCCTGCCTGTGAGTCAGCTGAGCACACTAAAAATAAGGAATGGCCATAAATGACATGACCTCTAATGATTTGTTTTTGGAAGAGCCATTGAGTTGACACATCATCTGAATGTCCTGAAACCATCCCTTGTCTCTGGGGTACAGTGCAGATACTATAAATCAGAAACCATGATTTAAAAACCCTCTACATAATAGAAGCACCCAGCTTACAGCATCTGACTACTATTCACAATAAATGCTCTCTAATATCAGTTAATGATTTTGGTTACAAATGCTAGAAAATTCTAACATAATTTGCTGTAGCTAAGGTTGATTTATTTATCACATTTATATAAACTGGCTCTCCAAACTGCTTCCCAGAATTCAATAATATAGTTAACTTCTCCAATGACAAATAATAGTCAAAAAGAAAAGAAACTAAGATATGATATAGAGAACATATGAAAATATAGAGTATATTTTTAGCTCAAGTCATAAATGAAATGGAGAGGCAGTAGTGCTTTTGGTTGTGGAGAATTCATACCTAGAAGAGGTCATATTTTTGAAAAGTAAGAGCATAAAACCACCAGCACTCACAGCAACATCTCAGAGCTCTAATTTAAGAAGCTTGTTCTCCACCACTCTAACATACCCAGGCATCATATGCATAAACACACACACACACACACACACACACACACACACACACACACCCCTACTTTGAATGAAACCTCTTATTTTAGCCTATCTTACATGAACTTATGTCACTTACAGGTTTGGAGTAGGCAAAATTTTCTACTTATGGTATTGAAGTCTGAACTACATTCTTTTTGTCATTCCTCTTTGACCTAGGGAGGAGGTTATAGACCAAAAAATAATAATAATAATTGGGATAAGAAAATCCAAACTTGAGAAAATGCAATCTTGATTTAGCCATTTAACTGTGTCTGTCCTTTAAAACATTATTTGTCCTCTCTGTCCCTTCATTTGCTTACTTTGAAAGAGAAGTTAATTCTCACTTGCAAGTTTTAAATAAACATTCCACAAGTACGCAGTGTAGATCAGAAAACTCACTGAATGTTGTAACTTGACTGTTCATGTAATTGTAATGAGTTTAAGTTGAATGTACTTCAGAGGCTGTTTTTGTGGTTATAATATATATAAAATCATATGATGACGAGAGATTTGCGTTGTGTTTTTGAACAGAATAGGAAAAAGTAAAGTCTATGTATCAGTTTCAATGTGTTTGAATACAAGTAACAGAATACTTATTTTGTAGTGATTTTTAAAATAAGAGTTTATTTTTCTCATAAATCAGAAAGGCTAGATGTAGAAGGCTGTAGCTATCGCTTCAAGGTCTAACCTTGCTACCAGGTCCAACATATCTTCAATGTCCTTGGACTTTCCTTTATGAGTGGAAAATGGTGGCCTTAACCCCTAATATCAGGTTCCATTCAAGGTAGAAAGAAGTACAGGTGTATGACAGCCACTCTCTTTAAATAAATTTATCAAGAAAAGAGATATTTATTCTCTTGCATAAGTAAATCAAAAGCTTTCCCTGAAAACGTCACCAGAAATCCTCTTATACGCCACTGATTAGAACAAAGTAGTGTGACCATCTCTTGGTACAAGGGAACTGACAAAATCAAGATTGTACCTAAATACAGTGCTGCTCGAAACCTAATTTGGACTTTTCAGTAACATAACAGGAGGAAAAGGAAATCAGGCAGTTGATTCAAAGTATCTGTCATAAACAAAAGCCTCAATAAAATAATTGAGTCATTTTCCTTAATCAGGCACTAATATTTCTGTTACATTGAGACTTCAATCACCAACATCTGATGGCAGAGATACATGTGTGTGGAATGTTTCTATTTACCCAAATATGCCAGTTCTCAAAGAGAATGACTGCATTGGTGTTAAACTGGCTTTTCTCATTAGTTACTCTAAGTGAGGAACATTTAGCTTCTTGGAACAGAAACCATCTAAGTCATATTTTTTTTCTGATATGTCTGTAACTATAAAAATCAGCAAGTAGGAAGAAGTAGATCAGCAAGACACTGACTTGTGCACACATCTAAGTTTACCAACAGTAACTAATTAGCAGTTGTAGCTAGATAAATTATAAATGATGAAAGCACTGCAATTAGCAACTATGACTCCCTTGTAGGCTGATCTTAGTTGCATCTGTAAATATGATGAGAACGAGTATTGTGCTTCTTATAGCTTTGGAGAGAAATATACAAGCTTACTTGTGTGTTTAAAGACTTTCTGCTCATTTGATGATGGTGATAGAGTCATGTCTTTTATATTGCACTATAATTACCCATGAATTTCACAATTTCTATCAATGCAGTAGCATTTATGTGGTCAGTATATACTGCAAGCGGGATAAGAATCCTGCTCTAGTTACATGACTTAAAAGATGATTTCGGGAAGAACTCATATACAAAGGAGAAAACAGCATGAAGGAAAAAGTAATGTGTAGAAAAACCTTTGGGACAGGAAAAGCAATGTATCTATTTTAGCAAAGGCCTGGAATGTATTTGTTTAGTTACCTTTCTCAGTGGGTCCTCTTGAGCAAAAACATAGAATGGTAGGAGTAATATTACATGTAGCTTAAGGTGAGGATGCCAAAGAAGTTAGACTATCATATGTGTACTTTGAGAGTTCTTGGTAAGGAGCATAGACATGCATGACCCTACCTATCTTAAAACATTTTGATTAAGTACCAACAATTTTAAAAAACACATTTAGGTATCCATTTATATAGAAATTGAACTGTCTCTTATTTATAATAGAAAAAATATTTCAGATTTTTCCAGAAATTAAGATAATTTACTGTTAGAACAACTTTACATTTTCATGATAATCTGCAACACCAAAGATATGTCTGAGTTGTCTTGGTCAAGTGCATTAACTTGAGTGAAATCATGTCTAGTACTGGATATTGGGGAAATTCTAGCTAGCATCCTTACATATTTCTCTAGGACATCAACAATCAGAAACTCATGAAATAACAAAATGATTGTGACTACAGCTTAGTATGTGATCTTTTATGAACTCCAGTTGCAGGAAAATGGAAGGACTAATCCACTCTGCCAATTTGTTTTTAAAGGCTCTGATAACTTTAGTAGATCTAAAATACTACAAGAAATTCACCTAGGCCACTTGATGTGTTTTCCTCCAGCACTGTTGATGCCCAGCTTACCTTGCCCTCAAAATTATTTAAAGTGGAACACACTCACAATAGACACATTAGTATGCCTTACACCACTACACTGCAAACCACAGAAGCTTAGCACACAACACCAGAACACATTCCCTGTGTGATTGGAAACCTTCTGAGCTCAAGAAAAATTTGAATATTGTAAAACCCAAATGCTTGAGATACCTTACCAGGAACATCTGTAGACAAAAGACCTTTTGAGTATTGCCCATGCACCACAACATAAAACTAGCAGACTATTTCAATGTATAACTAAAACAATGGAGGTTGTACACTAACCGATGTAATAGAAAACCTATCCAAAGCACAGATTTCATTTGAGATATAAAACTAGGCTGAGCCTTGGATGGTGATAAACTGATTGACCATGTCCAGTTAAGTAAAATGTGATGCGTTTGCCTGTCAACCATCCCTTTCTTTGAGAAATCATTTTGTCTTGTTCTCTTCTAACCTTGTTTTCCTCTAGAGGCCCATGAGCAGGTATTTGACTCAGAACTAGGCTGTTAGAACAACTCACTCCCCACCTCACCAACAGTGATAGTTTCCAATGTGGTCATGTGACCCAACATGATGTCCATGTCTCAGAGTCCTCACCAAGCTATTTATGAAAGCCATGGGGTGAAAATGCTTCCTAGATCAGAGTATAATAGTCTTTCCCTCTATATAGAAAAAAAAATTGCCTGAGAATGAAGCCAATAGAGACAAAGCAAAGCTGAGAGATGGGTGGTGGGAGGGAAACAGAGAAAGAATACCAATCATTTTAGAAGCTGTACCCAGTTTTAGTTGACCCTAAACCTATATTTGGGCTTTTGAGTTGAAATTCTCTCACTTGAAATTACAGGTATACTGTCAAATATACCAGGTTGAAAGTACAGTGAATTCCAGAAATTGGTGTATCCTTTAAAAGGTCCTACACAGCCAAAGTGTCATCATACAGCAAGCCAAGCAAACTAGCTTGGCTGTGACCTGGCTATATTGTCACTGGGATATGGGATCTGGACCTGCTAAATATATCACTCCTGACTCTTTCAGTGATTTCCTCACTGTTATTGCAAGTCACACCTGTAGCAGAACCTGACCTTATTAGCACCATACTCTAAGAAAACTGACAGGAAAACACTTTTCATAGTAATTTGAACTCAGAGCCCAGCATAGTGGTAACACTTATCAGACAAACACTTGTGACAGTGAGCAGGACTATTGGAGGTTGGAATTACTTTTGTTTGAAAAACTGAGATGAAGTTACTTCACAGAAACAAATTCAATGGGCCTGAGTTTAGTACTCACAATTTATGTGCCACACTGAAATTTTGCAGGTTCGAGGCAAGAAATGATTCTATGTTTATGTCCAGGACTATACAGTTGGGGTGAGTGGATAATTTGCAGAGTTTTGCTTTGCTTGGAGGCCTAAAATTTAATCCTATACTACTGCTTCTCTTCCCTCAACCATTTCACCATAAGCAGTATGGGGTGTAAAGACTTCAGTATAAATAGCATGAGATAAATGGAAATTCTGAATTGTGACTACAAAACAAAGCCTAAGGGAAAACACATCTACTTGGTTGAAAATAGATGACTATCAGTGCTTATCTGTCAAAGCTTTTAACTAAAAAGCCACCGGACAGGGGGAAAAAAAAATGTGGGGAAGACACTGAAGACCAGAGGTTGAAATCCTTTCTAGATTGGTTTCCTTTGCACCTTGCCACTTGATAGACATTAGTCTAGTGTTTTTGTTGTTGTTGTTGTTGCTTTTTAACTTAATAAGCATGTTGTGGGGCTCATCTGGAGACTAGAGTTTTGTAGACACTGGCTTTTTAACAGCTCTGTGAGGGAATTGATCACAGATACCGTCCAGTTTTAATCTCAGAGCATGGCGTGGGCTTAGTTAAGTGCACTCACTGTCAATATTTCTCCTCCATACATAGTGCAGCGCACACACTCCTGGTCCTAACTGGGTAATTTGGAGTCAATACTGAGGAGAATGAGAGAGGCAAAATCTCACACTATACTTTAAAACAGACAACTATTGTTTAACATTTAGATTAACGGCTTTATGGTGATCACACACCTCGGTGCATTTTACTTACATGAGAATGGCTGAAGATGATTTATTTCTCTTATAGCTTGATCCCCATGGAAAAAACAGTAGATATCACTGGCCAATATATTAAAAAGTTGCATGCGCTGTATGATTGTTGTGGGACTGGTGGTAAGGTGGAGAGAGGGTGTGTTCTATGGTAATTTCAGTTGCAAATTGCTATATAGTCTGTACATTCTGATTTGGCAAAAACAATACTGCCACTGTTTTTTCACTCTAATCATAACATATATAAATATATATTCTATGTGTGTATCACAAAAAGGATTTGATAGACTACTTAGCAAACTTTTTTGGAAGCTGTAATATATTCAGCACTGCACATGTAACTAGAGGGTCAATTAGGAGTCTATAAATCCAGGAGTCCTTTGCCTGCAGCCAGTCACCTGTTCGAGGGCATCACCTGATTTGCTCATAGAATCACCATAGCTTTGTCTACCTTATTTTTCTTGTGTTATCTCCAAAAGGAAGTGATGGTCCTACTGGTGGCACAACCTCATGCTTTTGGGTGTCTCCCTTTGTATTCCAAGGGACTCTTTTCTCTAGAGTAGTTCCCAGGAAGCAGTAAGCCAAGGATTCCAGTGCTAAGAGAGGTGAGATGTTGCGACACAGAGGTATGAGGAAGTCTCATCCTTTGCTCAGAATAAATTCTAATTTGACCTCTTTAGGGTATCTCCAAGAGCTTCATTGAGTCTCGTAATACTCAAAGATTAGTTTGAAATCTTGCTTTTAAAACAGCAATAGTTTGAGGCCGGGCACAGTGGCTCATGCTGTAATCCCAGCAATGAGACTGGAGGATCACTTGATGCCAAGAGTTCAAGACCAGCCTGAGCAACATAGTGAGACCCCTATTTCTACAAACATTAAAAAAAAATAGCTGGGGATATCTACAGTCTCAGCTTCTTGGAAGGCTAAAGTGGGAGGATCACTTGAGCCCAGGAGTTCTAGGTGGCAGTATCAAGTGAGTGCCAATGCACTCCAGCCTGGGCAATAGAACAAGAACTTGTCTCTAAAAATAAATAACTAAATAAAATTTTAAATAAATAAAGTTTATATTTGAACTTTTGGTAAGTGTCAGACACTGTGATGACTGAATATTTTTCATGCTTATTTCATTGAGTTTTCGTTACAGCCCCATGAGGTAGGCATTGTCATTGTTACTACTACACAGATGAGAGCACTGAAACCCAGAGAGTGAAATTTTCCATCTGAATTCAGAGAGGTAGGAAGTGATGCAACAGGGATTTATACCCGGGAAAAACTTGACTCTAACAACATTTTTGCTACTTATTACATTCTACTTCTGATACTACTAAGTTATTTATAGGGTGGTCATGAACATAACATTTAAAAAAGTATGCGAAGTAAAAATATTTTATAAACTGGAAAGCAATATGTGAGTATGATGAACATATTATTTTTAGTCATATCTAACAGTCCTGTTTCTCTTACATCCTCACTGATCTCCTGCTACTCCTAGCTTGCCTGGGCTCCTACTGTAGTGACTCATTCCAAATGTTTCTGATCACCTTCCATTAATTTTTTTCCTACTCTAATCCCTTGGAGTTGCATTCTTGGTTGAAGCCTAGTTAAATGCCTTCTATGCTCAGCATATTCGTAATCCCTGCCATATCAAATATATTCATTTTTCAGGTTAACATATTCACATGTTAAGAGATAGTGCCTGATTGCCTCCAAATAACTAATAGTAATTTTATATCAGATAACACGATAAGTCTAAGCAGGAAAGTGTCTTTAAGTTAGTTCAGGTTTTCTAGAAACTTTTCATGAGAAGTCAACTCTGTGAGCCAGGGCTTCCCAGGATCTGGCCCATGTTCCTCTTGCATCAGATTCATCCAGCATGATGATCAAAATTCAGACTCTCGGGCCCCAACTGATTCAGTTGCTTTAACAAGATCTGTAGTTGAATCTTAAGCACTCAATAGTTTGATACCAAGTGCTCTAGCATTAATTATAGACCCCTGTCTATAATTTCCTACAGACCATGTAATACACTGGTAGGTATTTCCCATAAGGGATGTAAGGGCTAGATGGCTCAGAAGAGAGTTGACTATCAAGGGTGTACAAGTTATCAACTGAAAAAGATGTGTGTGTGTCTTGCATGAAGGAGTAAATGAGTTGTGTGATGTATAGAGATAATCTATTTATTAAAAAGGCTTTTTCCTAGTTGAGGATCAAACAGCATTTTCTTGTCTTCATTTACATAGCACCTTTTATGCAATGAACCAATAATATAAACCCAGTTGCTCTGCTTAGCTGCATTTTAGGGAATGGCTAGTTGATTCACTTGCAACTTGATTTTAAGTGATTTTCATTTCTCCCCCCCCCCAAAAGTTTAATAAATGTGCAGAGTTACTTATTTTACAAAGTTGTCATTTTTAATGTTTTTCCTGTATATCATATGACAGACAAGAGATGAAAGAAGCTTTCCTCTAAGTCTGACGAGATTCCTAAGCAGTCAGTGAGCAGGAGGAGAGGGGTTATTGAAGCAGTGTCTCTCTGACACGGTACTGAGTTGTAACACAGGAGCTTTTCCTGTGACTAAAAAGACAGAAAAAAATCAGCCATCCTAGGAACATTGAGGTCTACTGAACCATGTACTCTAAGCAGCCAGAAAAATCTCAAGTCTCTCACTTCAAAGGTGTTGGAAAACTTTCAAGTGCAAATGCCAGAAAGCTAGGACCCAGAGTTGAAAGAGAGGAGCATGGTTTTTGTTTTTATTTTCAAAAGCGAATAGTATCTTCTGGAATCACCATGAGTACATTATTTGAGTGGGAGTAGTTTCTATATAAGGGCTTCTGAAACCAAAGACAAAATATATAAAGATGATTGTGACACTCAAAAGCAGTCTGTTCCCAAGGGTCTGTCAATCATCATATTCTTGCCTGTTCTCCCCCAGCTGTATAAATTGGCCCCAGGGTACAGTATTTGACACAGAAAGCTTCAGTCTCAGAATATTTCTCTCAACCCAATTTTTCTTAAAATTGGTCTGGCTATTAAGTTAGAAGACAGAAAATATAACCTTAGCGAGGGAGACACACACACAGGGACATCTGCCACTCAAAGCCACTGCATTTCCATAGACAAGTCTGTCGTTCATAAAGTGCTGAAATGCCCATGTCCACAGCAGAACATCTGAACATCAAATTTTGGAGACTGTTATCAGATGATTTCATGGTATTTGCTAAAGATTTCTTTGTTTGAACAAATGGGCAGCTGCTCCCTGGTGCCCCCACTCATAGGACTTTAAAGTTTTTACTGAGTTACAAAAACAAAGGGAATTAAATCGTGGGTCAGTGGTTACACTGGTGAATCATTTATTTACGGGGAATTACTACAAAAAACCTTTAAAAACTTATAAAATATAAATAGTGTAAAATAGTTCACACCTTTTGGAAATCTGTGCATAGGCCTGTTGCTCTGCTAATGGATGTACTTGAGCAGTTTTAGCAACTCTTCCTTCCTCACGGTAGTTGCACACACACAGCAGGAATCGTCTGTTGTGGCTGGTGTTCTGAGTAAAATCAGGAAATTCTCAGGAACACACTGAAAATAGAAAGCAGTTATTAAAATAGAGTTGTTCTTCAAGTTTCTGAATGAATTGCTTTAGAAATGGTTATTTAAAAATCATTTGCCATGATCTGACACAACCCCTTGTAAAGGTTCACCAGCGAACAGGTTTATTAAGAATTTTGATATTTGTGGGAATTTTTTTTTCCATCTGGACTATAGAGGTATTTAAAGATTTTATTATTTTAAAAATATGCTTATGATGTTTTAGTGGATTGTTAACAGTTTTTTTCCAAATTTTATTCATAAGGCCTGGGGAGAGAGTTTATTTCCCTTGTTACTATCTACAGGATAGTGTCTGGATTTTCTGTATTATCATTTATCTCTTTAGTGGATGGGGGGCAGAGCCCACATCTGAGTGAAATATCAAAAAGAATCATTCATTTACTCATGCAACAAATATTTTATAAAGTGTCCATACATGTCAAACACAGTTCCAGATATGGAATACAACTGTGATACAAAAAGACAAAATTTCTCCTCTCATGGGACTTAGCTTCTGGTTGAAGAAAAAATAAACAATTTAACTCATAAATATATAGTATTCCTGTAGGGGAGGAAAAAGTATCTTCTTCTATCCATCTTAGTTTCTCCAACAGGGACCCTATAAATGAAAAAAAAATCATGTTAAATTTTTAAATAAAAAAATACAGTATATAGTGGATTACCAGAAAATCTTTATGAATAAGGTGATATTTAAGCAAAGACCCCAGGGAATGAATGGTGGGAGATGTCTGACTATTGAAGGAAAAGTATTTCAAACGGAGGGACCAGCAGGGTCAAAGTTTCTGAGGCGGGAATGTACTTGGAATTCTCATGTTGAAGGAAGAGCAAGTCGACTGGTAGAGCTGGAAGGTTGCAGACGAGGATCAGACGCTGCAAAGCCTGTGGTAAAATGTTAGATTTTACTCAGTGAGAAGGAAAACCAGTGGAAGCTTTGAGGAGAGGAGGGACACAATCTGATTTAGGATGTTCAGTAGTCACTCTGGCTCTTCTCCACTGTGTAGACACCAGACAATAAGGAAGAGATGGTGAAAGCAGAGCAACAAGGTAGGAAACTGTTGAAATAATTCACACAAGAGATGATGGTGGCTTTAACTAGTGGGTTGAATGCTAGCAGAGAAGTTGATGAAGAAATTGTTAGATTCTTGGTGAATTTGAGAAGCTATATATAATTCAATATTTTTATAAAAGTCTGTACTGTTCTCTAGGGATGTCAATCATGTTTGTTATTCAATTGATCTGTCTGAGCTCCTAGGGCATGCTTTAGATAGGAAATATAAAATTAAAGGAAAGTACTAGTGAAGGAATAAAATTTAGAGACAAGATGATATCAGTGTCCAGGAACTCTGGTGGAAAAGTTCAGAGGGATCAGGGCACAGATGCTAGTTTAAAACTATGGATTAAGAAGAAGTTCCTTGGAGAATGATAAGTACTGAATGTACTGCTGAAAAATTGAGCCAATTGGAATTAGGTGGGGAAAATCTCTGAGAATCTGTTAAATTAGCATATTTATCCAAACAAGTTGATAATCTCACATTCTCTATTATGAAGTCTCTGCTAGGTAAATCAATCTATCTATTTTTATACTTTCTTTAAAGAGTATGTGACTTAGTAAAATTCAGTTTATTACTGAAAAGTAAGGGGTAATAGTAAATGAGTGAAATGCATTTTAACTTTGGGCTCCACATACCTGGGTTTGAATTTCAGAACTGCAACCTCCTATTTACTTGGACTTTGGAGATATACTTAACTTCTCTGACCTCTCAACATAACCTCTGAAAATAGGACTAATAATATAAAACATTTCTTATAGAATTGTGAGAATTGAAAAAGATCATATAGGTTTGGCATCCAGCACTATAGATGGCATGTAGTAAGTTTTTAATAAATAGCTATCACCATAAAGGTATAAGTGTATAAAGGACATAATGCCCTGAAGGCCAACATGGTGGCAACAGCCTTGTTCCCAGGTGGAGAACCAAGGATATCAACTGGTCTCCTACAGACAGACAAATCTAACTCAGAAAGGAAAGAAGAATGACTTAGGTTGTTTTCTTCCCCTCACAATCCCTTCTTTGTGCTTGAATTGCATGACAATGTCAGCTCTCCTTAACCTAGGATCTCCCTTGAGTTCTGATTCTCATTAGAATCTCAGTGTCAGGCTATGAGAGTCTGCTGAGTAAATTAGCTGAGCAGATGGAAAACCTAGAGGAATAACAGAACATTTGGTATTGTAGGACCTTTAGAGAATGTCTTTAGCACTTACCTATGGGTTATCCTTTGTTGTAATTGTGCACATTTGCTGGACATCTCAAATAAGTGCTGTTGAATTGGACTATGTTGAATTGGTTGAGCTAAACTCTGTGAGTGTAGTTTGGTTTCTCTCCGATTCTGTCTTTGACTCTTGCTTTCTCCTTCTGTTGCCTGTCTAAAGCATCATATAGTTTCTCTCATGCCTCTCTCCCTTTCATTTTCCATCTCTCTCACTTTTCCCCATGTTGTCTCTACACATTCCTAAGGCACCTTTCACCAGAGATCTTTGGAACTCAACATAGCTGTTACTCAGATGGCTTTACAGAGCACGCATCAGTGTTTCCATCAAAGGGCCAGTTAACTCCCTGCTGCCTTTCACCAACCCATAGCAAGGGGCCATGCTGTTCCTGGTTAGTTTAAGGCAGCAGGGAGCTAATTGTTACCTTAGTCAGTGTGGTGGTAAACTCTTTATTATGTTCACAGGTTCACACTCTGCTCTTAAAAGAACTTATTTCTACTAACTTCTTGGCTGATTACCACCTTGCCTGTAATCCATTCTTCTGGCAGGAAAGGTGCTGTCAAGGCAGCTCCAGGCAAAGTGGGATAATACAGTGTTTTTTGACACCTTTCAGTGTGAGCTCTGACTTTCTTAAGTAATGGAGACAGCCTGCATCATTATTTTTAAGGAGAAAGATGTCACTGTGTGGGTGAGTTTGTGTTCACTAATGTGCAGATTTGGGAGGCCATCATTTTCTACTTTCCTCAGATACATTGTCAAGAGATGGATAGAGTAAAGTGGGCCCTGCTTCACATCCAGTGCTGTGGGAACTTGACAAAGCAAGGCATTCTACAAAGGCTACCATTTACAAACAGTGTGTTCATTCCTACCTGTACATTGTTAGGCTGTAGTTAACACCTGTTTGCATTGCAACTGAGTATTAGAAATATTCATGAGAAATACTAAGTGTAGGCAACACATAGCTCAAAAAAACCCTCTGCAATACCTGTGAAAAATCTTCATGTTCTTGATATTATGGAAGCAAATATGCTCAGTAAAAATGTAATCTTGTTCCATAAAACCCAATTATTGATTAATACTTGCTGGTCCTACAACATACATCCTACAATACTGCCAGCAATGATAAAAAAGACTTTCCTACCAGAATCCAATATATGTACAATATTAAATTACTACTGCAGTAATTAAAATAATAAAGGAAATTTGTAGAATTGTTGAACTGAAAGTACTTATCACAAGCATGATGATTAATTTATACTAATTACAACACACACAGACAGACAGACATACAACCACAATCCTTTTTTTCCCACCTCACCCTCCTTCTCTCCCTCCTTATCCTCCTCCACACAGTCCTTCAATTCTTTCTCTAATGGTAACTATTTCTCTTTATCCTTTAATATATCTTCTGTAATACATTATTTCACATGGAGAAATTTCTGTTGCCTTAATAACTTCTTATCGGTCCCTTTGTCAATTCTCTTTTCAACTTGTTTAAATTCAGTTCTATTTCTAAATTGTACAACTTCTATCTTAGCCTGGGTGTCCAATCACTTTGACTGTTGACCTTCCCTCCATCTCTCCTACATACTATTCATCCTTCATACAGCTTCCAGACAACCTTTTCTTTCTCATTCTTCCCCAAGCCACCAACATGGCTTTCAAAGGCCTAATGAGTCACATTTTAGCTCCAAGCCCAGAATTCAAGACTTTCTGTCAACTGACCACACCATTCTTTCCCAGTAGCATAACTAGTGACTAACTCTTGGCATACTTCTATTGTGGTCAAGTCCATTTGCCTTGTACCTTCTCATTCTATTAACTGTCATGTCATATCTTATTACATTCTGTGATGGTGTTCTGGAGAGATTTGCATAGATTGTCCTGTGGCACCCTGCCAATGCATAGGCTTCATTTCCATGTGAGTAGTTCAAACCTCTTACCTTCCTGGAGCTGTTTCTGGGAATTGTCATGCCTTTATGAGTTTTCTACATTATTTTACTTTTTGTATCAACAGTACCGGCAGTTTTCATTTTTTGCTTTTCTCTGTTACCTGGCAGTCTTTCTCGAGGAATTCTTTTTTTTTTTTTAAGTTGTAGGGTACAATTCAGGGTTAGGTATACAAATAGTCATTGTATAGGTAAAGTTTGGGCCTCACTTTGGTTCCCACTTCACCTGGTTTGAAATTAGGTATCCTTATTGATTCATCAAAGTGTGCCTTCCCCTCCCCTTGATATAGATTTTTCAGGTCAGTCTGGATTTTGAGAGTGTCAGCTCAATGGGTTGGTCAGCTGAGCCCAGAAAGGGTAAGCTTGATAGGACTGGCAAGCCTAGCATAAGGAGTGTTGGTTCCAACAGGATGACAAGTGAAGCCCTGAGGAGTGTTGTTGATTCAGTGGGCCGGCAAGCCTACCTCCCAGAGTGTTAGCTCGAATGGGCTGGCAAGTCAAGCCCTGAGAGTGTTGCAACCCCCAGAAGTGTCTCAGCTTCAAAATCTCACCTTCTTCCAGCAGCTCTCCCATATCAGCTGGCTCATTTGGCTGGCAAGCCATGGGGTACTTGGCTCTTCCGCTCCAACAGTCTTCTGCAGCTCTTCAGGTTGGGGTTCTGCAGCCCTCCGTGTTAGGGTTCTTGCCTCATGCTCAGAAGAAATGAGGGACACGGACAATGAGAAACTGAGAAAGTAGGATTTATTGACAGGACAGAAACGTTCCCACAGTGGGAGGGGGCCCAAAGGGATTACTGATTTGGAGCTGAAACCTGGTACTTATATAGCCCTAAGACCAAGCTGAATGGCTAGCACTAGCTGTGAGCTGATTCGTCAGCACTAGTTGGATTGATTGGTCATTACTAAGGACCAATTGGCAGGAGATAGGGGCTTAATGGTGATCTGATTGGTTGGTACTTGGCAGCGAGCTGATTGGTTGTTTTTATATTCCAGCAGTGAGTACTTAATCTCTAGCTTAGGAGGCTCACAGGGAACTTGTTTACAAACAGAGTGTATCAGCCGGAGAGACCCGTTGGAGGTTGGCTGCCTTGTTATGGGGGACTCAGTCTGTCTGTCTGCCTAGTTTTTCTCTAGCTATCTCCTCTCTCACTGTCAATCCCTTTCTTATATATTATTATGATAATTGTTCAGGGTCTGTTTATGATTAAGAACATGTGATAGTCAGTTCTTTGTTTCTGTGATAGATCACTGAGTATTATAGACTCTCAATCCATCTATGCTGTTGCAAAGTTCATAATTTTGTCCTTCTTTATGGGTGAATAATATTCCATCATGTATATATGCCACTTTTTTTTTTTTTTTTGAGTTGGAGTCTCACTCTGTCACCCAGACTGGGGTGCAGTGGCCGCTCCCGGCCACTGCAGACTTGACCTGCTGGGCTCCGGTGATCCTTCCACCTGAGCTTTCCAAGTAGCTGGAACTTCAGGTGCGCGCTACCATGCCCGGCTAATTTTTTGATTTATTGTAGAGATGAGGTCTTGCCAAGTTGCCCAGGCAGCTCTCGAACCCGCGGACTCAGGCAATCCACTCACCTCAGCCTCCCAAAGCGTGGGATTGTAGGCTGAGCCACCGAGCCCAGCTATAAGCCACATTTTAAAAATCCAGTCCATTTTTGATGAGCAGCATGGTTGGTTCCATGGTTTTGCTATCGTGAATGATGCTGCAATAAACTTGTGCAGGTATCTTTTTCATAGAGTGTTTTGAGTTCCTCCAGGTGTATTCCCAGAAGGGGGATTGCTGGGTCATATGAAAGGTTGATTTTTAGATCTTTTAAGAATTGCCACACTGTTTTCCACAGAGGTTGTACTAGTTTATTCTCCCACAAACAGTGTAGAAGCATTTCCTTTTCCCTCATCTTCTCCAAGATCGGTTGTTGTTGAGTTAGTGATGATGGCCATACTGACTGGAGTTAGGTTGTATCTCAGTGTGGTTTTAATTTGTATTTCTTTGATGATTAGTGAGCCTGGGCAGTTTTTCATGTATCTGTTGGCTGCTCATATGTCTTCTTTTGCGAAGTGTCTGTTCATGTCTTACCCACTTTTTAATAGGGCTGTTGGGTTTTTTTTTTTTTTTTTCTTTTTGGCACGTTTGAGTTCCTTATAGATTCTAGATGTTAAGCCTTGCCGGATATACAGTTGGCAAATATTTTTTCTCAGTCTGTGATCTGTCACCCTGCTGTCTTGATGGTTTATTTTGTTTTGCAGAAGCTTTTCAGTTGATGAGGTTCCACTTGTCTATCTTATCTCTTATGGCATGGGCATTTGGGGTTTTGATCAAGAATTGGTTGCCAGTTCCAATATCCATAAGGGTGTCTCCTGCATTTTCTAAGGTTCTTATATTTTGAAGTTTTACCATTTAGAGTTGATTTTTGTGTATGGTGATAAGTAGGGGTCTTGTTTTAATCTTCTGCATGTGGTCAGCCAGTTTTCCCAACACTATTTACTTAATAGGCTCTCCTCTCCCCAGGTTGTTAATGGAGGCTTTGTCAATGATGAGTTGGTTGAGAAATTGAGGTTTTGCTTCCAGAATCTCTATCCTGTTCCATTGGTCTATATGCCCTGTTCTTGTATCAATACCAGGCTGTTTTTTATTACTGTAGCCTTATAATAAAGTTCAAAGTATGGAAATGTCATACCTCTCACTTTATTTCTTAAGCTGAGGATTGTTTTGGCATTTGTTTATTTTTCCATATTAATTTCGTGTGGTTTTTTCCCCTGTTAAGTTAGAAACTAGTGCTTATCACTAAGTTTGATTACAAATATTTGGCATTTTGCTATGCCTGGTATAGAAATATATACATAACAGAAATAGTTGAATATTGCTTAATTAACTATTTTCTCACTTCCTTATTGATATATTTTTGTGTTGCTGTTTCTTTTCATTTAGGTGTGAAAAATATTTCTAGCTAAATTTTAAAATCTGAAGTTGAATCTGAACTCTACCCCTTTATGCTGTGTGACTTGGCCAAATGACTACACCTTCCTGTGCCTTGGTTCATGCACTTGTAATATGGAAATCATAATAATGCTGACTTCACAGGGATGTTGTAAAGATTAAATTTAGTTAATACATGTAAAACATTTATTTATAAAAAATCTGATGTGCAATGATTGCCTAAATGTATTTGCACTTTAGTCCAGTAGGGTAGTTCTCAACTTTATTTTAATCTTTGATGGGTAGGATAATCAAATTCTACTTTGGAGTTTTTCTCTATGAATAAATATTGTATAGAGATAATAGCATTATCACTGTCATGCTCCTTTTTTTGCAGAATGGTATTAATGACTGATCCTGTTCATATAAGTAGAACCAAATATGCTAGTCAATAAATAACAATACAATGAATAGTACAGTCAAATAAAATCTTCAGAGACATACAGAACATAGATAGACCTACAACATATAAGCATAACTAGTGTTTAAATTGCTACTGAAGTATTCTGAGTCTGTGACAAAAAGGATGTGTAAAAAGGGGCATTGACACTTTCTGGATAATGGCTTTGTAGAGAGGTGCTGTTTTAGAGTTATCCTTGGAAAATTATACTTTGAACTTTTGCCCAATGGCTGAATCACACATGATATATTTACCCTGAGTCCAGAATTCTTTTCTCCTCCTATAACCGTGGTAAACCTATACCCACTAAGCAAACTCTTATCCATATTTCAAAACTCAACTCAGGTGTCATTTTTTAATTCTTTGTCTCTCAACCTCTACCTGCACCCCCTAAAAATAAATCAGTTCTCAAAGCTACTTCCATAACATTCTCATGTTCCTTCTATTGTATTTATTACCTTTGTTCTAATTTATTTGTTTACATGCCTGTCTTCCTTTGGCTTTGTTGCTTTATGGACTGGACTTTAATAAGTTCTCTATCACTTCCTTATTGATATAAGGAAGTTTCCAGCCTAGTTTCTAGTATACTTTAACTGTTCAAAGTTTTGTTTTTGTTTATTGATTGATTTTTTTCAATGTTTCAGGTTATTTAGGACCAAATAAAGAGTCCTAAGAGCATAAATCCAGTATCAATAAGAAAAATTCTAACAATAAATTAGAACAGAAAATGAGAACATATAAAGCAAATATCATAAAAATGAAGCAGGTACCCTGGAACAGACATGCAAACCCCTTTAGTAAAGTCTATTACCTATGCAAATAGTTTCAATGACATGAACCAAAAAGTCAACTATGTTTTTAGTTTTTTAGAAGGCTTAAAAGCAGGATAGGACAAGTGTCTAGGGGTCGGAGGGAGTGGAAGAGGATTAGCTTTAGATCAGATAAATTTAGTTTCTAGCTCTAGTTCAGCAACTCATGTAACTTTAGGAAGTTAAAACATCTTTCCTGACCTCAGTTCCCTTATGTGGAAAATGAAACCTACCTCTGAGGGTTGCTATGAATCTTATATATCCCCAGTTTAAATGCTTAGCCTAAGTAACTGCTGAATAAATGTTAATTATGATCATCATTGCAGTAGATAAAATATAGATTTATTAGTGGAAGCAGTGTAACAATGTAGCCATTATATTAATAGTTTAATTTTATAAAATTCTTGAAGTCTAAATCCATAGAATTTTGTCAAATAATATTCATGTTGAGGTACTACTAAAAATGTATCATTTGATATTCATATACTTTTAAAACTACTTTATGTTCTGACTGTAGATCAATTTATCATTACATATTATTTGTACTTTTAAGATGGCAATTTATTGATTACAAAAAATATTAATTGATACAGTGAGTTTAGAAAACACTGCAATAATGATGGGCTATCTTTTCAATTAAATTAATTATAAAAAGGATGTATTCTGTTTTGAGTATTTCAAAAATTATTTGATAAGGTTCTAAGTTTTTTTGTATTTTTATGAATTAAGAAAGGTAGATGTATTAAAGAAAAGAAACGTTGTGAAGGCAACAATGGACAGGACAACAGAGAGAGTGTCTGCTGCTGAATGTCCCTCTTAAAGTTGATAAAACTACTCAGTTATGACCATAGCTTTAGAAAATATTGGACATATGATTTATTTGCATTCTTTTCTTTTCCCACCCTCACCCCCCCAAAATAAAGAAATAATGGTAGTACTTTTTAAAAGTTCAAGAGTTTCAACAGGTGAGTAGAAATAGAATTGGCTTTTAAAATTTTAATAACAAGGTTATTTTTAAGGGAGGATAATTCAATATTATAACATGGTTTCATGAGCAGTCTTGTATCGATATCAATATCAACACAACAAATATAGAGAAAAATTCTTATATTTTCTATCATTTTAAATGTTCACCGAAACAAGTAGTTTGAACAACTCTAGGCCTGATGTATTTTGGAGACCTGATTGACTAAAATAGTCTGTATCTATTATTAAGATCCTCCTCCACCCAATGTGAGAATAAAACCTTAACAGTACCCACTTCATATAACTGTATATTATTTTTACATCAGATGTTAGCTGTTTCCTTCATACCACCCCACTGTGGTAGGTTTTACTTCCGTTTCTAGAAAAAATACCAGAATAAAGCAAATTTAGTAACTTGCCCCAAGTGACAGGTGAGCTGAAACAGAAAGAAGATTCCATGGGCAGAGTCAGAGTGATCACATATCACAATGTTTCAGTTGTAAGTTTCTTGGTAATCAGCTAGAATACAATTCTTAAAGGGTACAGAAAATTTATGCCCACATACAGAAGAATTAGTACATACTTGAAAACTGAAGATTTCCCCCTTAATAATGAACTTACTAGTGGGCACATTTATTGTTATAGTCATTTATCTTTCTCCTTTTCCATCCACCCCACCACCCTCCACATTTTCTCAATTAAAAAAGGACCTTCAAACAAAGTTTCTTTCATAAAAGGGATGCCCTGTGCCCCTCACAATATTCTCCTGTTCAAACACATACTGTCTTAGTTTGACAGCTCAATCAATTAATCATTACCGAGTTCCTCCTGGCACTGACTCAGAGGTCTCTTTTTACTTGGCAGAAGAGAAAAAGAAAGCAAAATGCATAAAGAAGAGAAAGAAAAACAAAAACAAGTTTTAGTGGAGTAATACTTCATTTGCATTTACTTCTCTCTCACTCACTTATGAATGGAAAAAAATTTCTAACCAAAATTTTCTGCTGGCCTAAAAGTTTTGAAACCACCTTACAATGTAATGATGTGGTAAAACTTTTTATGTCTATTACACTGCCCATTTTGAAAGAATTTAAAGCAGTTTAATGATTTAAAAAAGAAATAAACACTAACTAGTCCTCACCTATCCTTTTATGTTTAACCTTAATTATCAACAATGATCACTGATAAGATTCTGAAATAGAACTTGTGTCCGTGTTTCATATTCTGGCTTTCTTAAGATTAATACTACCTCATTTTAGAGCTCAACAGAGAATATTTCCATTTCCATTTCTTAGGAGTAAAAAAATAAATTCTCACACAAGAACTTGTTAAGGATAACTTTCAAACTTTCTTCAATATCTAAGGGGATCTTGAAAACACACTAATGGTTGTAGGTAATAGATATCTATTTTTTAATTTTATTTTATTTATATATATATTTTTTTGAGTTGGAGTCTCACTCTGTCACACGGACTGGAGTGCAGTGGCCGCTCCCGGCCACTGCAGCCTCACCTGCTGGGCTTTGGCGATCCTTCCGCCTCAGCCTTCCGAGTAGCTGAAATTACAGGCATGTGCTACCACGCCCGGCTGATTTTTTGATTTATCGTAGAGATGAGGTCTCGCTGCCCAGGTGGGTCTCGAACCCGCAGGCTCAGGCAATTCACTCACCTCAGCCTCCCAAAGGCATGGGATTACAGGCTGAGCCACCGAGCCCGGCTTATTTTTTTTTTATTTTAAAGATGGGTACAATTCAGGATTAGGTATACAAATGGTCATTGTACAGGTAATGTTTGGACTTCACTCTGGTCCCCACTTCATCTGGTTTGAGACCAGGTACCCTTATTGATGAAGTGTGTCCCCTCCCTCCCCTGGCACTTTCTCACTACCTCCAATCCCTTTCTTAATGATAATTGCTCAGGGTTCACTTATGAGTGAGAACATGTGGTACTCAGTTCTTTGTTTCTATGATAGATCACTGAGTAGTATCAGCTCTCAATCCATTCATGTTGCTGCGAAGTTCATAATTTTGTACTTCTTTATGGCTGCGTAATATTCTATCATGTATATGTATAACATTTTAAAAATCTTGTTCACTTCCAATGGACAGTGCAGTTGGTTCCATGTTTTTGCTTTGAGCTGGAATAAATTTTCCAGAGATGTCCCATGCTAAAGGCTACTATAAAGACAGAATGTCTGTATGATAGATGATGTAACAGATGGAAAGGTTCTTTCAGGGTAGGGATTGGGTTACCAATTGGATTCAACTTGAAACACACTGCAAAATCCAACATGAAGTAAATTAATACTTATTTTGTGTTTACATATCCTTGATGCACCAAAACATATGTCAGAGTTCTTATAATAGTTTGTCTCATTTGAAGTTGTTTTCAGATAATAGGTAGCAGAGAATTTAAAAATGAGAAGAAATCAGCACTACTTGCTTCATTGTGGCAGTATGCCAAGTTCTCAGGAGAATAGGTGTATTTCTGTGATTATCACCATCCAAAATAGGCAGCAATGACGTGTTGTAACATCTCTGTCCACGGTGCTGAAGCGAACTAGCCACAAACCCTGCAATTTTAGATTTCTGTAATAGAGCTAAAACACCCTTTAATAAAAAAAGTTTGCAATTGCATACTTTGTAAAATAATGTGAGTTTCTCAAATTAGTTCAGAGGTGTTTATCAGAAGATGGGAAAGAAAGGTAGATAATGATGCAATAGTTGCTAATTTAGCAGGTTAATTTGACACCCACTTAGAGCAGATGCTCAGTTGGATACACTATTCAGTGTTAGTTTCTAAATTTTAAAAGTATTTTTAAAGTGAAAAGGAAGTTAGTAAAAATATTATCTGATTTCTAAATATTCAAAATCCATCAATTAGAAAACTGGACTTTACTCATTGAGTTGGACAGATTTTATACTTCACAATCTACCCTACTCTCAATCAACATGATTTTGATAACCTTCTCTTAAAAGGTTTCAAAGTTTTTCTTATTTTGGTAAAATGTTTTAACATTACTTTTAAGGCCCAAATTTATCTGACCACAACCTGTTTTCCCAATCATTCACTGTTTTAATATTCCAAATGAGTTTTTCTTTTTGGATAGAATGTTCTATGAACTGTCTACCAAATAATGGACCTTTATCCCTTGCCTTTTTTGAACTCTGCTCATGGTGTTCTCAAGGACTAAATTACCTGCCCCTTTTCCTCCACCTGTAAGCATTATACATAAACTCTTCCTTGTTTTCCATGAAGCTGACTCTACTAGAACTTCACAGGATAATCCCATAACTCATGCCTTTATCATTCATTTTGTCAATTATTTCCTCTTTGGATTATTGTGTATTTCCCTGAGTACCACCTAAACTAAAAACTCCTCAGTATTTCCATTTCTCTTGCATTTTCAAATTATTTAGCAAAATGCTGGAGTGAGTGGAGTAATGTATGCATAGATGCATATGCATATATCCACAGGTGGATAAAACTGTTTGATAAAAAGACACTCTAATTTCCATTCATACACAAGGTCCCAATAATCACATTCAGTGTTTAGGATTTAATCACTCAAAAACAATGGATCAGCAAAGGCAGTAGGCATTTTGACTGTTAGTAGTTTTAAGGTAAGAAAAACTGATATCGATTTATATCTTTTTTTACTTTTTATAAGTTGATATTGTTTCATAAGTTGTGATACTCTGTTTAAGCGTCCTGTCATCATAGCCTTATAATCAGTGTTTTCTATTATTTATTTCATTTATTCTATCTCTGAATTTCAAGCTATGTCTGTGGTAAAGTGCTTTTGGTTTGATCACAGTATGATCCATACATAATTACTCCAGCACTGTTTTCCTTTGCATTTCTTATATAACCTGCAAGACTTAAACTTTCCCCTGGGTCCTTGAACCAATAACTTAACCTTTAAATGTAAAGACATTTTTCCTCGCCAAAAAAGACATCAGAATCCATGAAAACTACTCATTTACTAATGCCTGTATGTGGAAAATAAAAAACCACCATTTTATACTTACTTGCATTAATATGAATAAAGATAAATTTTCTACTTTCAAAAGGGAAATGTATGGTAGTATGGTGGAAATATACAATGATATAACCACTGTGGAAAACAGTTTAATGGTTCTTCTGAAAGTTAAATATAGAGTCACATATGGCCCAATAATTCCATTCTTAGTTATATACCTTAAATAATTGAAACACACCAAACAAAAACTTGGACATGAATGTTCATAGAATCATTATTACAATATCCAATAGGTAGAAACAACTCAAATTTTTATCAATAGGTGAATGAATACACAAAATATGTTATATCCATTCAATAGAATATTATTTGACCACAAAAAGGAACAAAGTAGTAATGTGTATATGCTACATAATGGATGAACCTGGATGACATCATGCTGAATGAAAGAAGCCAATCACCCAAAGAACACATATTTTGTGATTTCATTCATTTGGACAGAATAGGCAAATTCATAGAGACAGGAATTAGATTAGTGCTTATTTAATGTTTGAGGCAGGGAATAGAGAACTAAGCTGTAGGGTATGGGATCTTTCTTTGTGGTGATAAGATATTCTAAAATGGACTATGATGATGGTTATGTGATGATGGATGCTCCATTCTATATGTATTGAATTATACACTTTAAATGGGTGGACTGTATGATATATATTATATGGGATATAAACAAGCTGGTTAAAAATATAAGTTGGAATAAGTTATTTTCTTTTTAGATAAATGGTTATGTACTTTGAAACATTTATTCATAGATAATGGAAGAATAAGAAAAAAATAACACAAGCAAATTTCAGTACTGCCTCCTGACATCCTAGTCCCATTGAAAAGTGAGTAGGGAAACTGTTCCTAAAAAGGAGATTGCACTAAGTGTTCTGATTTCTATCCGGTCCAGGGCAGCACTGACAGTGCTAACTAACGGTAACTTTAATGTACTGATGTTAAAGAAGCAAAGAGTCCTCAGAGAGCTATATCCTTTCACTGCAAGACAGAGGAAAGATAGGAAGTCTGTTTAATGGTTCCAGGCAGGTGCGATATCATTAGCATGTGTTCTGTATGTGTATTACCTCAGATTATATTGGAGAGAAATCAGCAGATCCCATCTTTCTTATAGGGTCAACTGGATATAGTTTAACTTTTCTTGCCAGGAGACGATATTTGAGTGTCAAATAATATAATCTTTTGGAGTTGGAGCAGATGTTTTGGAGTGCTGGATATACAGAGCACTGAAGATTGCAGCACCCTAAGTAAAAACTCACTAACCCCCTTAAAACAGTGGCACAGGATAGGTGCAGTGGCTCAAGCCTGTAATCCCAGCACATTGTGAGGCTGAGGTGAGGGAATTGCCTGAACCCACGGCTTTGAGAACAGCCTGGGCCACTTGGCAAGACCTCATCCCTACAATAAATAAAAAATTAACCAGGCATAGTAGAGCGAGCTTGTATTTCTGGCTACTTGGAAAGCTGAGGCAAAAAGATTGCTGGAGCCCAGCAGGTCGACACTGGGGTGGCCATGATCATGCCACTGCTCTGCAGCCTGAGTAATGGAGTGAGAGTCCAAGTCAAAAAAAAAGCATGAATGCTGGAATTCAAAATATTGTGTTCAATTGTTTTTAACTCCTCTATATGAAGTTCTATTAGCTAACTTTATATCTACGGTTTACAGTTTTTATTTCAGCAGATGATCAATGATCAAGAAAGAAAGCCACATTACTTAAGAGGATGAGACACCAGAGTAGGCCAGTTCTAAGGACTATCAACCAAAGCATTGCACTACTGTTCTCACCCTCCTGGTTTCTGCACCTGGATTATCTCATTTTCATTAATGCACAGAATGATTGTTCTACAAGTACATCTCAGCATCTTCAGGAAAAAGTCCATCAGTGGTGTCCAGGGCAGCAACTGTTTTCTGATCACTCTTCCCTTTGAATCCATTCCAACATACAAAAAATAAGGAAATTATAAATGTAAATGCCACCTGTCATCAGTTGCAAAGCATGTCCTCCTACTACCAGAGGCTTTCTTTAAAAAAAAAATTCCCTACACGAAACTTTTTTCAATTAAAGGAATTAGTAAATGGTAATGTTTAATAGATCTGGATTCTGATTAATTTGGTTAATTTCCCAGTATTGTGTAATACATTAGATTGTTCATGTAAAGCCTAATGAAATTTTCTTTCTTTTTTATTTATTTTATTTATTGATTTATTTTATTTTAAAGATGGGAGGTACAATTCAGGATTAACTATACAGGTGGTCATTGTACAGGTAAAATTTGGGCCTCCCTTTGGTCCCCACTTTGCCTGGTTTGAGATTTTCTAATGATCACAGTAGATTATAGCCCACAAGTGACAGAACCTTCCTCCTTTCACCTACCTAATTTAGAGTCAAATAGTAAGACATCAGAGGAGGAGACTTTCTAAATAAATATTTCTAAACTGCTATCTATTATTTTCACTGTAAAAACAAAAGGTTTTTAATAGTGCAACAAAAAAAGTGGCATGGATTACATACTAATTTTATACTGTTATGAACATTGATAACATCTGTATAGGTCTGCATCTTCTATGTGAAAAATTGGGGCAAATATATACCCAGGGCAGTTGACATCAGACACTGCCCTGCTCACAAGAGCAGTTTGTAGTAGAAGCTTTTAAAAATCATAGTAGTGGCTCACGCCTGTAATCCCAGCACTTTAGGAGGCTGAGATGAGCAGATTGTTTGAGTCCAGGAGTTTGAGACCAGCCTAGGCAACAGGGCAAAGTCCTGTCTCTATAATAATATCCAAAAAATTAGCTGGGTATGGTGGCTCACACCTGTAGTCCCAGCTACTTGGGGTGCTGAGGTGGAAAGATTGCCTGAGTCCAGGAGGTTAAGGCTGCTGTGAACCATGATCATCGTGATCATGCCACTGCACTCCAGCCTGGACAACAGTGAGACCTTGACTCAAAAAAAAAAGTGTAAAATAATATAATAAAATAAAATTTTAAAAAATGAAATAAAAACCATAAACTCATACACAGCATAAAATTTCAAATCTCTGTTTCTCTCTCTCTTCCCCCCTTCTCTCCTTCCCTCCCTCCCTCTGTTTTGCCTCTAAGAGTCCACACATCCTTCACTCTTGGTATATTTTAAAGAATGCTAGTACAAATGAAATGCCATACTGGCAAGTGCTTGTGGTTAGCCACTTGCTTATTCACAGCCCTTCTGATATTTTTTCATACTCTACTATGTAGTATTTCATGTGTGTGTGTCTGTGTGTGTTTTTGTGGCATTTATAGCACATGACAGTGTAAAATTGCTGGTCTGACAAATGCCTTCATATTTCTCTTGGGCAGAAATTGCCCACATTCATACTCTTTTCATCTTCTGTCTCCTTCTCCATATAGCATGCACTATTGAGTGGTGTCTTTGATTAGAGTTCATGAACCAGAAAAGAAGAATGGTATGTGTGTGTGTATACACACATATATATATAACTTCTGTTACCAGTTACTTGCCATTTCTAATCGCAGAGCAAGGACTCAAGCCTATTTTCACATTGTTCATAGAGCTGTATATAAGAATGTCTGGCCGGGCTCGGTGGCTCAGTCTGTAATCCTGCACCTTTGGGAGGCTGAGGTGAGTAGATTGCCTGAGCCCGTGGGTTCAAGACCCGCCTGGGCAGCGAGACTTCATCTCTACAATAAATAAAAAAATCAGCCGGGCATGGTAGCGCATGCCTGTAATTCCAGCTACTTGGTAGGCTGAGGCGGAAGGATCACTGGAACCCAGCAGGTTGAGGCTGCGGTGCCCGGAAGCGGCCACTGCACTCCAGTCTGGGCGACAGAGTGAGACTCCAACTCAAAAAAAAAAGAATGTCTGATCCACAAGCATTTATTGAGTGACTATTGTTTGTAGAGCACAGCATTCTACAAACATACACAAAAATTATACAAATTTCTTGCCCTTTGGAAGCTCATAGTATTGAAAATATATCCATCCATATATATTTTTAGATGTGTAGATATACGTATAAAATAAATAAAACAGTAAGTATGTATGCCATGTTTGTTATGTACCAGGCTCTGTTTTTATATTATATACTCATTTAATCCTCAGACAGGCCCTCTGAGGAAGGCAACAATATTATTCTAATTTACAGATAAGGCACAGATGCATCAGATTAATGTGTCCAAAGTCACACAGCTATCAAATGCTGTAGTCAGAATGTGCACCTAGATAGTTTAGCTCCCAAGTTTGTAATTTTAACCGCAGCTCTAGGATAGAAAATCTTAAGAGGTATAGTGGAAATTTAAATGAGGTAACTTATTAGATGTAAGGAAAGATATCATAGAAAGAGATAAACCTGAGTTTATTCTTCAACAATATGAAAACATGAGTGTCAGGCAGAGGGGAAAAAGAATTAGAGATTTACATTCCTGGTAGTCATTTTTGTCAATGAATTCTTGTTTTACTAAACAAGGCTTTTGTAAAACAGATTTGTCTACTTCCATTCAATCAACTACATTTCAATTAAGAATAAGGAAAAAATTTTGATTTTCCTATCATGCTTAAATTGACCAGCGTGATGAAGCAAGGAAATAGATACGGTGATTGATCAATTGCATGTGTTGGGGTGAGATGGGGCACTGTTGATTTGATGAAATATAGAGACAATAAGAAAACATCTACCTGATGTAAAATACTTCCACTACCAGCCTACTTGTGCCTTGGCACTTCAGCATTTAAGGCAGGAGCTGTTATCTGGAAAGGATACTGCCTTTGATGGTCATGAACACATTAGTTCACATTTCTTTTATCAGTTTCCTAGCAGAAAGCAGAACAGCTGAAGGCTAGGCAAGTGAGATAGAGGACATAAAGGTTATGACTGGTAAAATTTGGAAGGGGAAAAAACTGAGAATAATGAGTCACACCTTGGGGACCACCATAGCAGGCTAAGATAGGCAATCGTTTGGGTCAGGGAGAGCGGACAAGGGCAATGCTGTGGTCTCAGTTGTGTAGCCAGATGTTGCAGTCAAATGCCCAAGAGTGATGATTTGGGGAATGTAATTCCAAAAGAAATTATTGTTTGTCCTTCCAATGGGGGAGCTGGGACAATCATCTACTCCCTAAAAGGATAGGATGGAAAGGAAACAAACAAATCTTTAGGTACAAATGTCTTTTTTGATTGATGATGTGTATAGTAGCGAGGATCAGAAAATATTAGAACTTAGAAACCAGCCTGTTCCCTACATTGAGTGTTGAGTTCTATTCTTGGTGTAATTGCTCACCTCATCTGCTGCCAGATATTATCCTACAACCTCTGATAACTTTCCCAAGAGCACAACACACCATGCAGAAACATGCTGACACTGAATGGGACAGGTGTCTTATTTCACCCTCCCCTTTTCCTTGAGTGAAGAATGACTTTCCCTTTCACTGCTTGGCTTCCTCTCAAAGATAGATACCTGGATCCAGGGAAGATATATGGTGAGGGATGCCAGACTTAGCAAATAAAAATAAAGAATGTTCAGTTAAATTTTAATTTCAGATAAATAGTGATGCTTTGGGAGCATAAGTATATCCCATGCAATATTTAAGACATTACTTATGGTAAAAGTAATCTGTTGTTCATCTGAAATTCAAATTTAAGCAAATGCCCTACATTCTATCAGGCAGTTCTATATCCTATATATGGCAGAGTGGAAAAAGCAAGGGCCTTAGTGTTTAGTAGAACAGAAATTCAAATCCCAGTTCTACTGCTTAGTAGATGTGTACCTGTAAAGAAATTACTTAGTCTCTCTGAGCCTATTTCTTCCCTTGAACAACAGAGATAATATTAATATCTACCATAGAGTTGATGAGAGGATTAAATAAGCAAACTTATGAACTATGAGGTAGAATGCCTGAAGATTGAACGGTCTCAATATATGAATGTGCCATTGGGGCAAAGCAGAATTCAGAGGGTCCTATAAATACTGGTAACATTTATTGTTGTTGGAATTTAATTTTATAACCTTCAAAAAAATTTTTCATATAAATTTTTATATGCTAGCCGGGCTCGGTGGCTCAGCCTGTAATCCCGCGCCTTTGGGAGGCTGAGGTGAGTGGATTGCCTGAGCCCGTGGGTTCGAGACCTGCCTGGGCAGCAAGACCTCATCTCTACAATAAATCAAAAAAATCAGCTGGGAGTGGTAGCGCATGCCTGTAACTCCGGCTACTTGGAAGGCTGAGGCGGAAGGATCGCCGGAGCCCAGCAGGTCGAGGCTACGGTGGCCGGGAGCGGCCACTGCACTCCAGTCTGGACTACAGAGTGAGACTCCAACTCCAAAAAAAAAAAAAAAAAAATTTTATATGTTTTTAATTTCTGAAAGTTTTGGGGTTTTTCGTGTAGATTGTTTTACAAGGGGAATTCCAAGAAAACCAGAATTATTTTTTGAAGTGTAGGCCCTTTGAATACAGGCTTCTCCTATCAGGTAAGTGTTCTAGGAACCTATCCGCATCAGTGTACCAGCTAACCTTGTTATGAAAGGGCTGCGTTCAGATTTTTTTTTTCTAGATTATTTCAATGCATCTGCCCATTTCTTTATGGGTGATTTACAAGCACAACTACCCAAACTGTGCTGGATATTTAGCAATTTTTGACCAACAATGGCATAATCCCCATGCCCCACCCTCCCTATTCACCTGATCTCACCCCAAGTGACATTTTTGTTTGTTTGTTTCCCCAGATAAAGTCCTCAAAAAGAAACATTTTGCCAAAGTGGAAGAGGTGAAACAAAAAAAGACAGAAAAACTAAAAGGCATTAAAATTGACAAGTTCAAAAACTTTTGAGCAGAAGGCAAAATATCACGACAGGTGTATTGCATCAAACGGGGAATGCACTAAAGATGATTGAAGTTTAAACACATAAGAATAAATACATAATTTTTAATAAATAAATTGTGGGTTTTGAGGTTCCCCTCATATAGTCTAACTGAAAGCATAACCGCTAAGTTTTCTTTGCAAATTCATGCTCTAAAAAGTTGTGTGTTTTGCTCCTTTGTTTGGTTCCCAAAGCTGTACAGTGATCCTGCCAATTACCACTCTCCCTTTATATCCTACTAGTGCAAGTAAATTCTGCAGTACCATAGCTCCCTGCTGGTGAATTATCTGTCTGTGTGTGTCTCTCTCTGTTTATCTGTCTTACACACACACACACACACACACACCTGTCCTTGCCTGAGAAAAAAGAGCCTATTTATCTGTCTCAGAGAGTATAGAGTAGGTGTTCTAAATTTTTTTAAAATGTATTTTCTTTTCAGAGAGAAGAAAGAGAAAGAAGGAGGGAGAGAGATAACCCCCAAGAAAGTCAAACTATCTATTTATTTAGTTATGTGTTTTGGGTTGCATTTTGCATTAATCGCTGCCACACACAGGAGCCCTGCAATTTATTATTGGTGATAAGTGTGGACAGTAGCTATTATTTTCTCTCCCTGTTCTAAAATGTGGCATAGTGGGACACTTAGATTTATGGAACATGCATTATTCAAAACTCTAGTTCTGGGATGGCTCAGCAGGAAGACTCCCAGTTATTTCCATAACCCTTTTTCAAAATTCCTCCTCACTTGCTTTCTTCGTTTCCCTATCACGGTGTTAGAAATCACTCAAAACTCAGAAGTGGGAGAATTCATCGTGGAAATCCTTTTTTCACAAAGGAGAATGACTAGGAACTCTCTATTCTATAAAATCCACAGAAAAACCTTGGAGAAAGCAAACCAATTTTCATTGGAAGCAAAAAGATGAGCACCTAATACTCAAACAAATTCCTTAGGTGTTAAAGACCTAAAATGATAGTTTTTCCCCCAAACATAATTATGCTTGTGCCAGTAATTATTTATCATCAATCATGGTAAGGTATTTTTTCAATCAGTATTCTAGTGTCACATGTACAAGATACTTGAAAGGAAGAAAAACAAATTAGAGATTTTAGTAGGCTATGCAATAAAAAATTAAGGAATATAAAATAAAATACAATATTCTATATATATCAACACTAATATATGTAAAGCAAGTTAATTTACAAATAGAAATGATTTGCAATTATCAAAGTGAAATACTTATAACTGCTATTAGTAATAATCATTGGGGGTGGGGGGATGAAAGAAAAATAATCATCATTGTATGTGGATAATTTTATGTGAGGCTTTATTTAAGTGTGAGTTAGACATAATTAAAAGATATTCAGCTTGTTGGGCATAAGAAATACATCTGAAAATGACTATGAACTAATATGAGAGTTGTAAGCTCTAACAAGGGTGAGTTGGGATACCTGCCAATGGAAGATGACTGAAAACAGCATTTTGATGTCATGGTAACCTAAGAAGAATCAATAGAATAATGTAATCCTTGGTTGTAAACAATACAAAAGAGAAAGATAATATGGCAGTGTAGTTAGTAGCCTTAGCTCAAGATATCTGCTCTGTAGTTCAAATCCTATTTGACAAGTATATCTCTAGCTTTCTAAAGATTAGTTCTCTTCTGACTTTCTTCAGGTTTGTGAGACTGAATTCCTTAAGGTCAGGAAGCATATTTCATATCCTATAGCTCCTAAATGCCTAACTTTGTACCACCATCTATATTTTGTTGTGTTTGTATATAACAACCATTTATGACATCTATTTTATGTCAGTCACTCTGTTATATATGTTTTCAAGATCTTAGTGAATTTTATAACACTCTGAAGCAATTTTTTATTAATATCTCCATTTTGGAAATGCTAAAAATATGGGGAATTTGGTTGCAGAATTCTTAGGAAATTTTTCAATATTGAACTTTGTTTCTCAATATTGATAAGAGGGACTAAGACTTTAGTCCACAGAAAACAGCAACTAATTGAAAGTTAGTGCTGTGATTTACTGTAATTCCCTCATCTTCTGGGAATATCTAGCAATGAAAGTACTACTCCTACAGTTTCAGACTGGATCTATACCCCTTCCTAGGCCCACTTTAGTATAGCATAGTGGTTAAAAACAGGGACTAGAATGTAGGTTTGGATTTCAGTCATGCCATGTACTAGTGTATGGCCTTGATCAAATTACCAAAGTGGGAAGAGTGATAGTCATCATGTCATGGGTTTGTGATGGAGATTAAATGAGTGAATGACTATATAGTATTAAAGCAGTTCCTGGCACATAGTGAGTGCTACGTGTTAGCTATTTTAATTACCTATACTCTTGGTGTATTCTGAGCCAATTGAGACTTCAACAAGATTTTTTTCCATTAGAAATAAACAGAAATGTTTAAGGCAAGTGCAGGGGAGGACCCCAGGCTCTGCTAAGTTGGGATGGAGAGATAAGATATAACTTTGACTCTTCACTCCTGTCTTCTCAGGTTAGTTCATAATTTTCTAGGAAAATGGGAATGACAATTCAGACCTTTTGAATATCTTATGATTCTAATTGGAAAGAATGAGAACATGCTACCAGTAAGATATAAAGTGAAATCCAAGGTCAACTCTGTCATGATAACCTTCTGAAAAGAGCCTCTTCCCAAAGTGGCAACTGTGTCCCTCCACAGTTTATAACATAGCAGAATATTTTGCTCACCAAGATGAGAAGCATTTTTAAAATAGAACCTCTCTCTTTATAATCTTGTTTACTTGATTGATAAGAGTGGGTGGTTTGGGGGAAATAATGATTAGTAGGGAAAGGGAGAAACAGGACAATTAAAAATGTTTAGGAAAAGTCATCTCAATTGTTCTTTGTCAATGTTACAATTTCAGGTGAGGCTAAAATCTCTGGGGTCAATGTTGGAGAGGTAATTTGTCAATATAGAAGGCTAAGGAAACTGTTTACAAAAAACTCAGGAAAAGTTATTATCTAGATTGTGTGGTATTTAGGAATAAGCTTAAATTAACATTAAAGCATAAATCTGAGTTTTGATTTACTGGGGAAAAGAATAGATAAACTAGACAGAAACCATATTTTAAAAATATACATTGTGTATATTTTTACTATTAACACTAATAAAATTTGATTATTGATAAAATTTGTATTTATCTCAACACTCATATACCTCAATTTAAACATTTTGGTGTGAAGTTTCTCACTTTTTTCTTTGTGTATATGTAGTGGTGCTATTAATACTATTTAACAATCAGGATACCAATATAAGTTAATATGTAAATCAGTATGTACATCCCCACATTTTAAATTCTACTTTATTTTCAAATATATTCAATTGTATGTGTCACAAATCTACTTACTAAGTAACACAAACCATGGTGCAAATTTTTTATAAATGCATTCTTAATAATTTCCAAATCAGTTGGTTTTGAGAGATAACTGGTGTCCTCTGCTTTCCCAGATATGATCTTTTACTTAATACTTCGGCCAACAAGAAAAAGATGCTCCAGTCTGTGTCATGATTTGACATAGCAAACTTTATCCAATTCTCCCTGTGATGTTTTCATTAAAGTGATAGTCACTGGGTGATTCCAGTCCCAATAATTACTGGGTTTCTCTTAACATCAATTATATTATCAATAGCACTTAATCTGTTTTCAGCTTCTGCTCAACTGATATGACAATAAAAATACTCTAGCCCTTAATATATTGTCTGATATATTTAAAATATGGTAAATACCTTGATTATTGATTCAGTCACAGTCATCATTTATTGAAAATACATATTTGAATTGGTGAAACCTGTTTTTTTTGTTGTTGTTGTTGTTGTTGTTTGTGTTTTATTCCAAACAAGAAGTAGTGCAGTAAGACAGGAAGAACTGAAATCCCTTGCTAGGTTTCTTGGACTAAAATTCTTTCTCTGCTATGTAAGTTTTAAATAATTCTTTATGCCTTATCCATAATATAGGAGTGCTGATTGTAATTATAGTACTCAAATGAATTGTGCTTTAAAACAGATATTTGGCATAAAGCATATTTTATATAAGATTGTCTCTAAGGTTATGAATGAAATTAATGTTAATGGCCATGACCAGCAAGTGTGTGATGATACATTTTAATGTTCTGTTAAATGGAGGCAAACTGTCCCATCAGATAGATATTGTTTTTAACAGTATGGTAAAAAGGATACACTCACATAAGGCTGCCACTTGTCCCCAGTGAAATAGACTCTCACATGTCCCATCCAGCTCTCTCAGCTTCCTTCCTATCATCAGAGTCTATCACAACCTGAAATACCAGATCTGTGCTTATGGCATATCCCATTATTCCTATTTTACCTGTTCCTCCTTCTTTGCTTTGCTAGTTTTTCCAGACACGAAATACTTCAGAAATGGACCAACCAAGCATCAAACATGTGTCCACTAGGACATTAGCCACATCCAGGAGCACTGTTTCTTCTATCAGCAACTGACTGGCTGGTGACGAGAGGGATTAACAAGCAACAGTATGGCTCCCTGGAAGTGTATACCTAGGGCTCCTTGGTAGGGAACCAGTGGTTCTTAATAGATATGGTATTTGAGAACTTCAGAACAGTGGTCAGCTACTCACCTGTATGGAAGTGTCACTATGTATGAAAAATGACTAGCACTGTATTGGTGTGCTTGTTGAATTTCAGCCCTGTACTCATGTATATTTAAGCTCTCATGCTTCTATTAATATTTAACACTATATGGTAAACATTTTACATAAAGCCATCTTATTGGAAATGATAAAGCATCCTGAATATAATTTGAACACTCTCTAATTTACTCGGTCTTTTTATTCCTTTCCAGACTCATGAATTTGGTCTTGTGGATTCTGGTGTTTTATATCAAATAAGTTATCAAACTATTTTGAAAAGCAAGGTTTCTTTTTTCTGTTCTCAGATTTATCAAGCACACTATTTTTTGAGACATAAAGCATTATTAAAAGTTAATATCTACTTGAAGGAAGTCTTATTGTCTTCCTGCATCACTTCTTGTTTGGAATAAAAAAGCAAGTTTCATCAATTCAAATATGTCTTTCCAATAAATGATGTTTGTGACTGAGTCAATAATCAAGGTATTTACCATATTTTTAAACACATTTACTTCTTTGAACAATTGGCATTACAGAAAACACCATAATAACAAAAAAATGAGCAAAAATACTGAGAAATTATGTGAACTCTCTTTGGAGTATTGGGTTTTTCACAGTTCCCTTGGTTTATATTTGATTTTTGAACAGGAAGACACTATCATAACCTGGACTTGCTGTATGCAAATGTTATACTATATCATTCATTTGCTTTCTACTCATTGGTCATGAATATGGATGCCATTTACTCCTGTAATTAAAATATAGTCTAGTAATTTACAACTGAATTCAATTACAGTCTTAAAATAGGTTCTCCACTGAGACCTTACAAAGTAACTCTGAGTTATTTTTACTCCTGTTCTCATGCTGAGTAATAATTCTGGCAAAGTCTTAACCCAACACTCATGCAGTTCTCTTACTACTGCACACAAACTCATCTAAAGGCTTCTCTCCATGTCCAGACTCATTAACACTAGTTTGATTACAACATTATGCTTTGTGGACATCTGTTTAACATCCATACTCAAAAATTAGCAAAATACAATTATTTTTTTGTGTTTCTATACCACATTTACCATACTTTTGTATTGTTACTTATTACTTTGTAACTTACTGTCCTGTTTCTCCTTCATTAAAATATGCAGTTCTAGAGAACAGACATTTGTTCAATTCATGTTGGCATATCTGCATTTAGCGTAGTTATATAGAAGATATTTACAATGAGTTGGCATATGAGTGAACAAGCAAGAAATACAATATAAAAATACTACAGTGGATAAACTATGCATTATTATTTCAGTGATTATTTTAAATTTTAGTTTTAAAAATAGATAAAAGAAGTGCACTTAGAAGAATGTAATTGTTGTCTTCAATTATGATTACTTTAAAGTGTGAGGGATGTGTTTGAACTACTTTCAAACACTTTATGAATCTATCCTTCATCATTTTATCTAGACTTTTCTCTATCTTGTATCATCCAGGGTAGTAAGTTGGAATGTTTACTATTACCGTTGTAAGATAGCACTTTCTTTAACGAGTTCAAAGACAAAGTACTTAAAGCCTCAGAAAGGGTCCTCTGTTTTATAATATGGAAATCATGCAAGTAGGATCTCTTTTATCTGATTTATATCATTTATTGGTTTAGGGTTCATATCCCTCAGGAAGCTCATCTCAGCTGTGTGAAGAGTTCTTAGCATTTTGGTATGCCATCACACTGTATGCAGATCACTACATATTTTCATTTATTTAGCAATTTTTAGCACCCACGTTTGTTTTTTATTTATTTATTTAAAAGATGATAAAAATAAGGTATGCCATTGTAAGTGAGAAAAAAATTATGATTTTTCTATTAAAGAGTTACAATATGAATTTTACTTCCAGTCTTCTTTCTGATGAAGACCAGGCCTCCTGCTTATCTTTTTATCCTATGGAAAAGAAACATTAGTTCAGTTTTTCAGGGATTAATCAGGATAGTCTCTAACATTCTCTTCTAGGTTCTCCCTACTAGATCTGTTCTTTAAAAAGAGCCCATACTGTTCTTCTGAAGATATTTTACAAAAGGTGTCTGGAAACACATGATCAAGTAGGAACCATTTATCAGCTACTGTGTGTGTGGATGGGAGTGTGTATGTGTATATGTGTGTGTGAAATCAACAGAACCCTTGAGATCTTCCATTTTAATATGCTCTAAAATGAAAAACTTAGAGTAACCTATCAACCTGAAATTTCACTTTTCACCTTATCTTCCAGAACTTAATAACAGTACTTAAAACAGGACACAACAAAGATAAATGGGTAAGTACACTGTACTTTTTCATCCAAAGGTATCCCTTATCTGAAATGTTTGTGACCATAAATGTTTCAAATTTCAATTTAGAGGGAAATTTTAATATTTGCATATATATGTGTGTATAATATAATATATATTTGCATGCATGTTTATACATTTTACATATAATTGTATCATCTATAGCATAACATATTATAATATAACATATATAGCAAATACATATAGTTTGCATATATAATACATGCAAATTTTAGAATTTTTGTATTTATGTATATATTATACATTTGTTTATATCTATTATATTTTATATGTGACTATATTATATATTATAATATAATATGCCATCTAACATATATAGCATAACAAATTATATAATAAATATAATTTTCAGAAATATTATATTTAATATATATGCAAATCTTCTAAAATTCCCCCCCCAAAATTGAAGTTTGAAACACTTCTGGTCACAAACATTTTAGAAGGGATACTCAGCCTGTGTACCTTTGAATGAAAAAGTACAATGTACTTACCCATTTATCTTTGTTGTGTCCTGTTTTTATATATATAATATATATGTATATATTTAAATGAAAGATATTGGGGATGGTATCCAAGCCTAAACATAAAAATCATGTATGTTTCATATACATCTCATATACATAGCCTGAAGGTATTTTTATACAATATTTTATTAATAATTTTGTGTATAAAATAAAGATTGTGTTAAGTATTTAGGTGTGGAATATTCCACTTGTGATGTCATGTCAGTGCTCAAATATTTGGATTTGTTTATTTTGGAGTTAGGGATGTCTTACCTATTTTGACTAGTTTGTTTCCCATCTTTACGTTATCTACTATCTTAGTCCATTTATGATGCTATAAGAAAATACAACATACAAGGTAATTTATTAAAAACTAGAAATTTATTTCTCACCTTAGAACCTGAGAAGTCCAAGATTAAGATGTCTAATAAGGGCCTTCTTCATGTTGGAAAGTGGGAGGACAAAAAAAAGGGGGCCTTAGCTAGTGCCCCCCTCCCAGCCCTTTTATATGGCACTAACCTATTCACGAGAGCTATGGCCTCATAACAGAATTATTTTCCAAAGGACTTCACCTCTAAATATAGCTACAATGGTGACTGAGTTTCAACACATGAATTCTGAGGGACATTCAAACCATAGCACATATACTTGCCCCCTTTCATTATTAATTCATATTTTGTTATTGTTTTGGTTAACAAACTTTTAACCAACTATTACTATGAGAAAATTTTTAAAAGTCTACAAAAATAATTGTTACTGATTTTTCTTTTGTCATATTATTTACCTTTTTTGAAAACCCTACCTAGTTAGTGATTACATGTCTTTGTTAAGTTTTACTTATTCAGTGATCCTACAATTCAGTAAATACTAATTTGGGACACCTCTCTCTCTCCTTCTCATTAAAATTAAAACTGGAGGGAATATTTTAGAATTAAAGTAGAAATATTATTTAGCAGGAAACAAAATTCTTTTAAAAAAGTAATAGTATTAATAGCCAGCATCTATTGTGTTTTTCCTACGTATTCCTAATTTAAAGTACTTCCAAAGTACTTTAAATGTGTAATTATTTAATCCTCCCAACAATTCTTACTAAGGCCCAGAGAAGTTGAATAACTTATTCAGAGTTTCATAACTAGTTAATGACAGAACCAGTATTTAAGTCTGGCTTCAGAGTTTGGTATGTAACCATTTGGTGAACCATAACTCTCAACAGTTTTTCTTGCGGTGGAGTTGAGAGTATATTCTTTGCACATATGGCTCTGAGTGAAACAAGAGTAGTTTATTTTTTTCTCACCAGGGGAGAAGTAAATTTACACTAGTTACATTTTTGTAACTGGATTGTTGAGTTCCAAAGAAATGTTTCTATATAATAAATTTTAATGACTCCATTTATAAGATAGTTGTCATGTAATAGTTATAATATTTGCCATAATAGATTTTTTTTTAAATTTTTTCTATGAACAACACATGGAAAAATTAAAAATACATGAACATAAAGAACATTTTGTTTATGCTTTATTTTGGGTGTTTGTAGGTGTGCACCTTGAATTTTTTTTTTAACTCTAATTCAGCATTGCTTGTATACAGTAGATACTAAGGAAGCTTCTCAAGAGTGAATGAGGTAACTGTGTAGCAGATAACTTCTTGAACATCTTAGTGAAATCTTCAGTTTGGGAAACTCATCTGTTTTGTCTTCTCAGATAACACAACTTCTGTTACAACATTAATTTTGTCATAAGTTTACATTTACTTTAGCACATTAAAAAAATATATATATATATATGTTTGCAATCAGATAGATTTAAAGCTCCTGGCTATTAGCTGTGTGTTAATGGATAATCGCTGAATTTCCACCAGACTAAGTTTCTTCATCTTCCCTTCATGAATAGTCATAGTAGCTACTTCAAAGGGCTGCTGTGACAACTAAATGACAAAATGCATGTGAAAGGCTAACACACTGTCCATACATAGTAGGCATGGCATGAATACAATACAGACTACTCTTGAGCAATTACTAACAATGACTACTTTCAGACACTGTTGTTTAATCTTTTCCTTCATAGTCAGTATGCTCTTAAAATATATTTCTATTAGTGAAATTTGCCTAATATTGACTTTAAATATTTTCTCTGATATGACCTTTTTCTCTGTTACATACGTCAGAAATTTCTTGCAAAGAATACTGTTCTGAAGGGAATCAGGTTTGATGTATGTGTTTACTTTTGATGAGGAAGAGTAGAAGAAAATGGTGGAATGCATGTACTGTAAGAGAAAATAAATGTTTTTGTAGGTCCTGGAATTTCCCCATGAAGTAACTGTTGCCGTGGAGGTTCTGCTCCCATTCAATCCCATATGGTCTTTGTGAATACCACCGATTTTGCCATGCTCCTCTGAGACAGAAAGGCTGTCCTCATCATTCTAATACTTGCATAATTACACATAATACACGTCCAATCTGCCAGTCTAAATGTGGAGCGCTGACATTTGGCATGCTTATGTGTGTATTCCAACCAGTCCTTTAAACCTTACGGTGCTCTCAGCACAGTTATTGAATAACCCATAAAGAGCTGTGAGTCAGAATTAGGTGGGCTAAAGGAATAAGCGTATGGGAAAAAGGAGCACACAGTTTCTTAGCTCTGATATTTAGGCTTCAGGAAACTACAAGCTATGCTTGTGTAAAGAGTATGACTTTTTCTAAATAATTATATAGGTGTTGAGGTATTACTCGGCACAACGCTTCATAAAAATATAGTGAAAGCAAAAAGTGAACATTTGTTAGACTCTTAAAATGATTTAGATAATGGACAAAGTGTTTATATGTACATAATCACATTTAAGTCTCAGAACAGTTTCTCAGAGCAGGTAGCATTTGATCCATTTTGGAGATGAGCATTATGGCCCACGGACATAAAGTAGCTGGCCAAAGTTCATTGGATTGAAATCTGAATTAAAAATTTCTGTTTCTAAAGCCCACAAATATTTTTAATGCATAACACTGCTTCCTCAGGATACTTGTGGCTAAAAATGGGTGTCAGCATTTAATGACATAATTAAAGTCTTGAGGGAAGGCACATGTGAAAACTGTACACTTCTATTCTTTGTGTGGTTCTAGGGTCCCAGCAGAATGAGGTTACCATTGTATTTCTCCAACTGCAGTCCTAAGGGGTTGGCCTGTGAGTCATGATGAATGGGAAAGGAAATGGTTGAGCGGTGGATAGGAAAGAAATTTGGTCCACTTGACCTTGTATTGAAAGTTCTCACCTTGAAGTTGTCCCAAGTCTGCCTGAATAACGAGGGCTGTCACAAGGGAGACTGATAAAGACTGAAAGTCTGACACTGACAACAATAACATTTCATCATTGGTAAAAATGTTCCACAAGGGACTGATAATATACCCAGGGATCATGCATGACTTATTCACATAATGGCAGTGGCTCCCATTCACAATAGCTTCTGAAGACAATGGAATATGGGCTGGCAAAGCATTTCCGCTCCATCAGCAAAGACATCATTGTCCAGGAGAGAAGCTGATGAAATAACACTACTTGAATCTTTTCTTTTTTGTGTGTCAAAAGGTGGAAGGATGAAAGATTAAGGCGAGATTTAATGGTCTAATCTACTTTTATGTAAAATCTGGAATTCAACGGTTCTTCTATATATTGGGACATTAAATAAACTTTTAAAAAGAGGCAAGAGAAAGATAAAGGTAATTTGGTGTTCTAGAACTGATTGCACAGGGGAGACCCACTTACATCTCAGGCCATGTGTGGTATCCTTTGAATATTAGCATAACTACCTGTGAATTTTGTCAAGTTCAAGTGTGCAGTGAAAAATAATTTTTTTATCTAAAAAATTTGCTTTACTTTAAACTTTGTGTAAAAGCTACAAAGAAAGATGGTGGCTTAGCTTTATTCAGTTGTTTAATACCTGTCTAAACAACCAGACAGTGATGTGGAGAAATAGGCATTTTCTTTAACTATGGGTGGAAATGTTAACTGGTACAATCCTTTTTTAAAACAATTAAAATATAATTATTAAAATATAAGATGTATGTTTTCTTTTATTCAGTAATTCATATATAACGTACATCTGTCACAAGAGTACATAAACATATATGTGTAAGTAATTTTCTGTTTTGTAAAACAATGTACACATATATATTTATATACTAGCATGAAGTATGCATATATAAATATATACAGACACAAAGATATTCACTCCAGCATTCATCACAATGGCCAAAAAATTGTAAATAATACCAACTGATAAGAAATTAAATACATTTTGGAAAATGTATACAATAAACTACTAAACGAGTGGTATAAAGAATAAGAAAAGGATAAGATAGTTCTATGTTTTAATACAGATAAATCTCCAAAATATATTGTTAAATGAAAAGAAGTAAACTAAAAACAGAAAGTATAGTCTTATTTCATTCTGTAAAAAGTAAATGAGATAAAGTATGTGTGTACATTGTTCTATAAAAGCAATATTTTGTAGGATAAAAATAAAGAGATATAAAACAGAAAATTATTAGTGAAATTACAGAGGATTTAAAATTTCTGCATTATACATTTCTATATCATCTTATTTTTCATTATTTGTATATGTAAATATATAGTTATCTTTATAATCAGAAAAAATAGATATATATTTATGGAAAAATCACAGAGTAAGTAAAGAAAAAAAGAACAGCAATTCAGACCTAGAGAAGCTTTTAAAGCTACTGGTTGCGGCAGAAGTACGTAGGTAATACTGTTAGGGTCTCCAGTGTGTGCTAACGAAAACACCATAAAACCTCAGAAGTACAGGTCAAAAATACCTAGGATTTAGAGTTCTTTGACATTTCCCAGTTCTCCTAAATAATTTTCTGAATGTCTTCATATTTCTTTATCCTCTTTCTGTGTTTCTTGCTAGTTGATGTTCTTACCTGGCTCTTGATGGATCAGAGGATAAGCAGGAAAAAATCCCCTGTAAGAACAAAGTAAAACTCAACAGTAGCAGCAAAGACACTTAAGGTTTTGAGGTCTATAGCTCAGAAATTGAGAGAGGTAGGAGTTGATGCCACTTCACATTTTTGGGTAAATTATGAAAGACAGTACTATGATGATGGATAGCCACGGTCGTTAAAAGAAATTTGAAGAACTAGATGATATACAGATTGTTATTCTTTTTAAGAGGCTAGCTATAAATAATTATCTGCTTGGAATTTGGGTGGACTTTGCATGGGCTTCTGTAGAAATTATTTCTTGAAAGCATAGAACTTATTCAGAAAATGGTAAAAGCATATTTTATTTTCATCAAAATATTATGTATAGTATGAAAATATAAAATCTGGATCCACATAGACAACTTTATTGAAGTATAATTGATTGTAATAAATTATGCATATTTAAAGTGCACTATTTGTCAAGTTCTGACACATGTCTACCTAAAAAACCAACACTACAATCAAATAACTAACAATTCCATCACCCACAAACGTTTCCTTATGCTCCTTTGTAATGTTTTTCTTCCTCCACCCCTGTCCTTAGGAAACCACTGATCTACCTTTTGTTACTATAGATTAATTTATATTTTTTATAATTTTATCTCAGTGAATTTATCCAACATGTATTCTTTTCTATCTGGCTTTGTCTTCTCAGCATAATGATTTTGAAATTCACCCATGCTTTTGTATGTATCAATAATTTGTTTCTTGTTATTGCTGAGGAGTAGTACATGTAAGGGCACACTATAATCTGCTTATCCATTCACCTAGTGATGAAAATTTGGATTGTTTCCAGTTTTAAGCTATTATAAATAAAGATGTGATGAGCATTCATATACAAGACTTTATGTGAACACGTTTTTATTTCTCTTGGGTAAAATATCTAAAGGTGGAAGGGCTAGATGGCATGGGAAATATACACTTTACTTTTTAAGAAATGGCCAAGTCATTTTTTCAGCATTTACATTTTCAATAGCAGTGCATGAAAATTCCAGTAGTTCCACATCCTAGGCAATCCAATGGGTGTCTCATTTTCATTTTAATTTTGACCTATCTGATGAATAATGACATTGAACAAATTATTATGTGCTTAATGGATATATATGTATATATATATGTATATATATATACATATATATATTCATTCTTCTTAAATGTTCAAATCCTTGGTCTACTTTTTAGTGTGTTCTTCATCTTCTAATTATTGAGTTAAAAGCATTCTTTTTTTAATACATTCTAAGTATAAATTCTTTGATATATATGTGCAAATATTTTCTCTCAATCTGGGGCTTGCATTTTCTTACCCCTAATGAAATCTTATAAAAAAGTAAAAATTTCTAATTTTGATGAAGTTCAATTTAGTAATTTACTTTATTTTATGCTTCATACTTTTTGTGTTCTAAGATACTTTTAGTAATTTCAAAGTTACAAAATTTTTTTAGGTTGTACATTTAGGTTTATGGTACATTTCAAGTTAATTTTTGTGTGTGGTGTGGAAGAGGGTTAATTGTGTGTGTAAGTGCATATATAGAGATATCCAGTTATTCTATCACTATTTGTTGAAAAGATGGTTTCTTTCCCTATTGAATTGTTTTGGCATCTCTGTGGAAAATCAAACCATATTTCCAGGTATTCATTTCTGGACTGTCTATTCAATTGATATATGTCACATCAATTGCATATACCAGTTGCATATATCAAGTGGTCTTGATTAACCTTTTCCACACCATTACTGATATGTGTTTGACAAATAAGAATTGTACATATTTAGGATGTTAATGTTTAGTGTACATAACATTAACATTTAGTGTAATGTTTTGGTAAATGTTTGTGAAATGATTACCACAATTGAGCTTGTTAATATATCCAGTTCCTCACATAGTTACCATGTATGTGCGTGTGTGTATGTGTGTGTGTGGTGAAACTACTTGACATCTACTGTCTTAGCAAATTTCAAGTAGCAACACATTATTAATAATGATAATCACATAGTGTTAGGCCTTTGATACTTTTTCATCTTATAACTGAAGGTTTGTACCCTTGACCAATATTTACCCCTTTCCCCAACCCTCTCCCTTAGTAATCACTATTCTTTTTGTTGCTATGAGTTTGACTTACTTTTAGATTCAACATAGAAGTGACATCATGCAGTTTGTTGGGTTTCTTGTTTGTTTGTTTTTTCTGCATCTGGCTTATTTCTCTAGCATATTGTCTTCAAGATGCATCCATGTTGTAGATGACAGAATTTCCTTCTTGTTTAAGGCCAAGTGCATTATTTCATTATATCTGAGTTTATATATGTATGCTGTGTGTGTGTGTATGTGTGTGTGTGTGTGTGTGTGTGTGTGTGTGTGTGTGTGTGTATGTACATGTATGTGTCACATTTAAAACATTTACATCTTGGCTATTGTGAATAATGCTGTAATGAACATGAGAACATAGATATCTCTTCAAGATAGTAATTTTATTTCCTTTGGATATATATATATACTCAGAAGGGGAATTGCTGGATCACATGGTAGTTCTATTTTTCAATTCTGAGGAAACTTCATACTACTTTGTACCAATTTGAATTCCCACCAATAATGTACAAGAGTTGTTTTCTCCATGTCCTTGTCAACATTTGTTACCTCTTTTTTTTTTTTTTGAGTTGGAGTCTCACTCTGTCGCCCAGACTGGAGTGCAGTGGCCACTCCCGGCCACCGCAGCCTCGACCTGCTGGGCTCCGGCGATCCTTCCGCCTCAGTCTTCCAAGTAGCTGGAACTACAGGCGCGCGCTACCACGCATGGCTGTTTTTTTGTTGTTGTTGTTGTTGTTTTAAAGTTATAGCCTTGCTAACATGTGTGAAGTGAAATCTCCTTGTGGTTTTGACTTGCATTTCTCTGATGATTGGTGGTGTTGAGCACATTTTCATATGCTCATTTGCATGTCTTTTTTTGGAAAACAAAAAGCAGCTATTCAGTCTCTTGTCCATTTTTTAAATGAGTTTATTTGTTTGGTTGTTTTTTTGCTATTGAGTTATATGAGTGTCTTACATATTTTGGATATTAACCCTTTATTGGATATATGGTTTACATTTTTTCCCATTCTGTAGGTGGCCTTTTAAAATTTTGTTTCTTTGCTGTGCAGAAGCGTTTTAGTTTTAGTCTTACTTATTTTGTTGTTGTTGTTGCCTGTGCTTTTGGATTCTATTAACTTTAATTAATTTCAAAATCAGGTAGTGTAAGTACTTCGACATGGTTCTTTAAAAAAAAAAATGCTTTGGCTCTCTAGAGCCATTGCATTTCCATATAAATTTTAGAGTTAGTTCATTAATTTCTATAAAAAATATCTTTTGGAATTTTGATTATGGTTGAATTGACTTAAAAGATAAATCAAAGAAAATAGTCATCTTAAAAATATTAAGAAAAATGCGGTGTGTATACAGGATGGAATATTACATAGCCATAAAGAAGAACAAAATTATGAACTTGTTCTCACTCACAAGTGGACCTTGAACAATTGTCATAATTGTGTGGGAAGCTGCCAGGGGAGGGGAGGCACACCTCATCAATAAGGGCACCTGCATCATGATCATTTGTATACCAAACCCTGAATTTTACCTCACATCTTTAAATTTAAAAAAATTTAAAAATAATTGAGACTTTCAATCAATGAACATAATATATCTCACCATATTTGGATCTTCTTTAATTTCTGCAATAAATGTTTTGTAATTTTCTGTGTACAGAAAGACTGGACACCTTTTATATATTTATTCCTAAGTGTTATTTTGGGGGAAGGAAAAGCTATTGTAAATGGGATTTTTAAAAGTAAATTATTTCCCTAATTTGTAAGTATATGATTAATTTTTCATATCTTTGAACCATGTGATACTACTAAAAGTATTTATTTGTTCTAGAGCTTGTAACTTTCGTGAAATTTTCTATGTAAATAGTCATATCATCTGCAAATAGGAGCAATGTTAGTTTTTTCAATTATTATGGCTTTCAAAATCAAACAAATTTTTTTTTAAACTTTCTTTTGATTTACTGAGGCTTTTTAACATAAATACAAGTTAAATTTTTTGAAATTCTTCATCTGTAGCTAACTAAAATGATCATTTCTTCTCCTTTATGGTGTTAATATTGTTGATTGTATTGATTAATTTTCAAAGGTTAACCCAACTTTGCATTCCTAGGATAAATCTCACTTGTTCGTGATATGTTATTGTTTATAGATATAGTCTATTTTAATTTGCTAATATTTTGTTTAAAACTTTCATGTTTTTATGTCTATATGAGTGATATTTAACTTTATTAATTCTGCCTTTGTCAGGTTTGGCATTAGGCTTATTGACCTCATAAAACTAGTTGACGGAGTTTATTCCATCTCTAATTTCTGGAAAAGTTTGTGTAAGACTTTTATTTTCCTATATACACTCTTTCTTAAATATTTGACAGAATTCACTAGTGAAACTACTTGGACCTGAAGGTATTTTTAGGGAAAAAAAATTCCAAATTTTTTTAGAACAAATTAAATTAGATTAAACTAAATTAAATTAAAGTGAAACTTCTTGAACCTGGAGGTATTTTTAGGAAAAAAAGATTTCCAAATTTTTTAGAGCAAATTAAATTAAATTAAATTAAAATGAAATGAAACTACTTGGACCTGGAGATATTTTTAGGAAAAAAAATTTCCAGGATTTTTTAGAATAAATCAAATTAAATTTCTTTAATAACTATATGTCCTGTTAACCATATGTCCTAATTTATGTCCTATTTTTTTCTTGTGTTAGTTTAGCTTTTTCAAATGTATCCTTCACTACATTTGTCCATTTCACCTAAGTTATTGAATTTATTGTTCTTAGTTATAGGTATTACTATGTTCTTAGTAATTACTATGTTTTTACTATTGTTTTTATGATTACTATATAGGATTTTTGTTGATAACATTTTTTTCTGATATTGATTATTTGTGTTAGCTCTCTTTTTTTCTTTATTATTCCAATTAGGGATATGTCATTTTTTTTTTCAAATAACTAACTTTCAGGTTTTAAAACTTACTGTATTATCTGTTTGTCTTTTACTGATTTCTGCTCTTATTTAAAAAAATATTGTCTTTATTTTTTCTGCTTACCTTGGGCTAATTTGTTCTTCTTTTTGTTTTGTTTTTTTTACTTCATAATATAGTTATATGGGTTATTAATTTTAGATTTTTTTGTAAAATATGTATTTAAAGCTATAAATTTTCCTCTGACTACTGATTTCACAGATTGTTATATGTTGTGATTTTGTTATCATTTAGTTCAACATATAGTCATACATCACTTCACAAATGGGATACATTCTGAAAAATGCATCATTAGGAGATTTATTTCTGTGCTAACATCATGGAGTGTATTTACACAAACCTAGGTGGTTTAGCCTACTGCACATCTAGGCTATATGGTATAGCCTATTGCTCTTAAACTACAAACCTGTACATCATATTATTGTACTGAATGCTGCAGGCAATTGTAACACAATGGCGTTTGTGTATATAAATATAGAAAAGATACAGTAAAAATATGGTCTTAAAATCCTGTGGACTACCATTGTAGTTCATTGCTGACTGAAATGTAATAATGTGGTGCATTACTGTGTTTCCAATTTCTTTTGTGATTTCTTCTTTGGCCTGTGGTATTATTAATTTGAGGATAATTGGGAATAGTCTTATTGCCTTCTAATTTAATTCCAATATGTTCAGAGAATATTCAAGGTGTGATTTTGATCCTTTACTTACCTTGAAATTTGTTTTATAACCTAGCAGATATCTTAGTGAATGTACCAAGTAAACTTGAAAAAATGTGCATATTCCAAAGTTACATGCACATTTATTATATCAATGTGACTTAGATATGGCAGTTGATAGTGCTATTTAGAACTTTTATGCACTTAATTATTTTATTTTGATATAAATATTCCCACTTTAGTCTTATTTTTCTTGTTTGCATCACACATATTTTCAGACATTTCTATTAACCATTTCTTTGTTTATATTTGAAGTGTATCTCTTATAGGTAGAATTTAGTTGGATTTTGTATTTTTTGAATAATTTTATTAATATTTAATTCATATATCATAAAATTCACCCATTTAAGGGTACAATCCATTGGTTTTTACTATATTCATAGATATGTGCAACTATTTTCACAGTATTGTGGAATATTTTCATCACCTCAATAAAACCTATTTGCTCTGATAATTTATGATTCTCAGTTGAAGCATTTAGATCATTAACATTTAGTGTAATGATTGTATTGTTGGATTTAGCGCTACCATTTTATTATTTGTTTTTTGTTTGACCTTTTAATCTATTTTTGTTCTCCTCTTTTTCTTTATTACATTTCTGTGGATGATTTGAATATTTTTACATTACATTAAAATGTAATTATTGGCATTTGGCTATATCTTTGTATTATTGCTCTAATGATATTTTTGTGTGTATACATATATAGTATATATTACTAAGGCGCTAATGGGGAGACTATTCCTTTTCCTATATATA